>NW_009941506.1:16843-23192 GCF_000696875.1 Nestor notabilis | reverse complement strand
CTCCCCGCCCCCGCCGCGCTTTCCCGCCGCCCGCTGTGAGAGGTCGGGGTCGCCGTGATGGTGGGGCCGGGTGCTTCGCCTCAGGGCCGGGGGTTCTGCTCCGTCCTGAGGGGAGAACCTCTACCTTGCTTGGCCGCGGGATGGGCACGGTGAGGAGTTTACAGCATTAATAAAATCGTGATCCCCGTGGGGAGCGGGCCCCCTCACCGCCCTGACCTGGAGGTGTCATGACTGTGCAGGATCCTGCAGCTGAGCGGCCATGCCCACACGGTGCTTCATCTCTTTAATTTGAGAAGCCTGGGCGGGTTTGCAGAGATACCGCCCTCCGAAGGGAAAATATCTTTGAGAGAACAAAAAAAAAAAAAAAAACCCACCAAAAAAAAAACCAAAAAAAAAAAACACCCAAAAAACTTGGGGGATTTTGTAAGGGGGAATGTTCGCCTTGATGGCATGTGTCAGGGCTGTGGTAGGATGGCTCTGGTTTTCCTCTGGCATGAAAACAAGGCTGGCCTGGGGCAATCCCATCCTTTTCTGAGCCTTAGCCCTGCATAAATTTACAAAGCCATGCCTTAGGAGCCCAAGAAGTGTTTGGAAGAAGTGTTGAAGGCCAGGTTGGACAGGGCTTAGTGGAAGGTGTCGCTGCCGGTGGCAGGGGGTTGGAACTGGATGAGCTTTAAGGTCCTTTACAAACCATTCTATGATTCCATTACATGGTTCCAGGAAGAAGTTCTGTTGCTTCCTAAGCAGGGAGGATGTCTTATTCAGTCCTTACCACCCCAGAAGCAAAACATTTCCGAAGCAAAACACTTCAGAATGCTTTTCAGAAGTTGTACAAACCAGAACTCATTGCAGTAATTTTACCTGGCAGCCGTATCTGTGGTTACGTCCTTGTCTGAGGAGAGATTCAGAGGTGTTAGATTAAAAAAAGAATGTGCTGAGAATAAAGACTAGCAACACTGAAATCAAAGGATGCTTTAGAAGTTAGGAATGCAGCAAAATGGGATTGGTTTAGATGTAATTTCTCTATAGCTTTAATGGCTGCTAGCGCTATAGTATTTGAGCCTCCAATGACATTTTAACTGCCAGATTCTGTCATTCTTTATTATGTTTAATAACATGGATTGTGCAAGTGGTCCCTAAGGAAGCCCATCAATGGAGTTGTCACAGAGGTTTGCTGGTCCTTTGGGCATACTTGCATGGTAAACCATCAAACAACGTCAAAAAAACCTAGCACAGTCTGGCCCTAGATTATTTAGCTGTGAAATGCTTTTATAGTATAGAGGGGTATTATTTTCCGCACTTTAAATGGTAAACTGAGAAACAAAGCTACTCAGAAGCTGAGTTACAGTAACTTCACAGGAATTCCTTTCCAAAAATTAAAATTTTAAATTTGATTTCCTTAATCTTCCCAGACAATAAAGGTATGCTTGGGTTTTATGGTTATGTGGGGTTTTTGTTTCCTCCTGAGCTGAATTAACCTATTAATTCCCTTTTACCTGCATCCTCTTGCTCTTCTGCTTTCAGAACATGATCTTGCTAAAGACAGACAAGCAAATAAATAACCTAAAATTAAAAAAAAAAAATAAAAAGCAAAGATTGTGAGCAATTAAAAAAAGTTAATGTCAAGCCCTGATTATTTTCATAAAGAAGCAAATTAGAAAGGAGTTCTGATCCCCTGGGAGATAAGCTGTGAAGATCATCTCAGGACTAGAGCTGATAAATATGTATCTTGATGGAAGAAAGGCATAACCCCCCCCCCAAAAAAAAAAAAAAAAGTCTCCAATGCACATCTAAAGCCAGTCATTTGAAACGTGAAACGCTTAGTTACAAATGAAGATTTTTCCTAGTGTTCCTATCTGGGAACTGCTGCAGATGCCGTTCTGGTAACATCCTGTGTCTATTGAAACTGGTGACAAAGCCCTCATTGATTTCAGCAGCTATGGCTGTCTGAGGGGCATTACAGTCTGTGTGACAAAGCAGTATAGTTATGAATAATTGCGTCTGTACAATCCTAGTTTTTGATAAGCCATAAATTTGTGAAACATTCCCTTTGTAGGCTAAAATACTCCCAGCTATGTTCCATTCCTAAAGACAACTTTTGCATGCATCAAGATCAGCGGACCCAATTTTATTCTACCTCAGATCAACTTTAGAGATTCTTAGTTGTACATTTTATGCCTAAGAATTCACGTTAACAAATCTTGGCCAGAAGTTGCATTCTTTTCTGAGATAGAGCATGCTTGGCTACAGAAAATTGAGAAGCAGGAGGGTGCAAAAGCCACTGCTGAGCAGTTATGCAACCTACGTGCAGGTCGGGGTGAAACTGCTTAAATTAGGTCACAGTCTTTATTTTCCAAAGTGTCTTTGGTTGCCTTAGTAATTATTAGTCTACATGTGGCCATGAAAGCTCGACCTAAGCAGCTTTTGTTTAGGTATTTATAGAGGATTTTCCTTTTCTTTTGGCAAATTCCATGCCTAAAACCTGAGTCTAAAAAAAAAAAAACAAAACAACAAAACCGCCAAGCTTGGAAACAAGCTTTTTTTATAGCAACAAGTTGTTGGTCAGTTCTTTCTCGTGCTATTTTAGATGTTACCATTGCGGGTACATTTTGTTTGTCAACTGTAATACTACAGAGGGTGTAGTGTCCGAAAACATCTGATCTGCTCCTGGGGTGCCAAATATTTTCTTACCTGATTTGTGATTTGCACTCACATTAGTTCCAAAAGATGGAGAAGGAATTTTTCAACAAAGCTTTTCCTTATCTGGGGCGTTTAGTTGGGGGTGGTACTCAAAAACACTTCTGTGATTCACGGCTGCTTATTCGAGATCTCACTCTGTAACCGCTCTGTGTAGATTCTGATCTGGCACGAAAGGATGCAAAGTGTTGACACCAGAAGTGACTCAGAGCTGTTCATCAGGGTCACTGGAGTTCCTCACATTGAGAGGCAGTGGATAAAAAAGCCAGAAAATTCTGCAGTTTAATTTAAAAACTTGTGTTACTGAAGAACAGATGAGCACTTGAAGAGTTCCCTTCAATCATTCAGTCATGCAAAAACATTTCTTCGGTACTTTTTTCTGAAGAATAAATACTGCAGACCAGAATAACTGAAAAATGGGCTTTTAATTATGAAAAGCCTCACTGCTGAGCAATCAAGAAGTTAAAAGTGGAAAGCCTGCAGGCAGTTGTCTGTTAAGCAAACTGAAACAGTGAAAAGGTGCTTAATTAAAAAGTACCCATGTCAGCATTTGAGTGCGGCGTTTAGAGCGTTAAAGGGACATGAATGGCTTGAGGATAAGTAATAAACAGTAAAACCTGTCAGGTGTAGGCTGCTGATCAAACTCCAACACATGGCAGTAACATCTGACATTCATCCACACATTGAATGCCAAGATTTTGAAGATTGTGCATGGCTAGCAAGAATCTCTTACCCACATCACCAAAAACATTGAAACTGGGTTTTTATAGAGCCTTTGGAACACTTAATGGTTCCTGTTCTGACAGGATTGAGTAAACTAGCAGGTAAAGGACATAGAGAGGAGAATGTTTGACCTGCAGCAGGAAATTTGGCGACTTAGACAGGTAGACTATTGCTAGTGCCTGCCTCCAACAGTAGCTTTCCCACTTGGCACTGTGCATTAGCAGCTACGGTGCTGATTTGTGAAGGTTACTCCAGGAACAATCTTCAGCTGCGCCGGTGTCCAGTGTGTGAGCGGTCTCAGTAAACCTGCCCACAGAAATAAAAAGCCGTATCTTTTGAAATCACTCTTTCACTGAAGAAGTAAAAAAGAGGATGGTGGGGCACTGGCACAGGTTGCCCAGAGAAGCTGTGGCTGCCCCATCCCTGGCAGTGTTCAAGGACTGGTCGGATGGGGCTTGGAGCAACCTGGCCTAGTGGAATGTGTCCCTGCCCATGGCAGGGGATTGGAATGAGATGGTCTTTAAGATCCCTTCCAACCCAAACCATGCTGCAATTCTATGAAAAGGAGCATTGATGTGTGGGCACACATACTCTTGGACAGGTTATAGGGATGTTTGTAACCTCATGCATCTAAACACTCCCTGTGGTTCTCTTCATCCATGTTTCCCTTTCTCTAGGGATTTCCTGTGAACCATAACCCAATTTAATACCTGAACTATTAACATACTTCCTAAAGGATTACTGAGCTTTCCCCCATTCTGCCCTAAAGCTTTAGGAGTGTTTCCATCCTTGGCATGATTAGGCGGATCTGCTATTCAGACACTAAAGAGAATTTGTTAATGACTCTCCCATTGTGATAGAAGTATTATCAAACCATTAATCCATTACGTGGTAAATTGCTTTATGGCACAAGGTATATTCTGTATATACAGCTTCTTTATCCCTGAAACCCATATTTCATGTAAGCTAGTGTATGGGACTTCAAATGCACACTATGTAAGCAAGGTACTACCAGCAGCTTGCTGAGAGTAGAAATAAAGTCAGCTAGTTGCTGTAAGGCAAATCAGGGCTGGGAGACTGGAGCTCTCCTCTAGCTGCTCTGCCTGGATAAATAAACAGCTTTAGTCTCTCTGGCTGACACGGCATAAATCTCAAAAGTGCCAAAATCTCATCCAGAAAACATTCAAAGGAAAATGCTGTCAAGAAACCTGAATATGAGAGCTCAGGAGCTGGAACATCATTTAATGTAGTTCTGTATATAGTTCTCCCAGCTGCTCCAGACAGATTCTTCTACAGTCTTCCCATCCACCCAGCTGCTTATTTGCTCCCTTTCATTAGTATCTGAGTTCTCCCCAAATAATTTTACAAAAATACCTCCCTTTCACTCTTTTTTCACTGCTTGTAGAGAAAGCAGATGATGATTTTATATTTCCTTAACCAGTAAATGTCAGATAGATATCTGACGTGTGGGCTGGTGTTTGTGTATGTTTCAAGATCACATTTGGCCTGATTCAAACCCCAGTGCAATTATTATTTTGGTTTTTTTCATTTACTTCAGGGGGTTATAAGTCAGCTCTATTGAAAGAAAATGGTGTCTTCCTAGTAATAAAAAATATTCTTTAGCCAAAGGATGAAGCATACTACTTCATATCAGACTTGATTTACCCATCCTGTAATACTTTAAACTAGGTCAAAAAAGAGAGATTTGTTTACAGAGCATATAATTAACTGGTGAAACTTGGTGCCACAGGAGGGTGCACAGGTTAATGATACAATGGCTGGTTTTGTCTGTGGAGTCCTACATGGAAGCCAGTGAGTGGGCCATGCTACATAACAGAAACACAACTGAGTTTTACCCTCACAGTAAAATTAGACTGTTTGTGTTATCCTGTTCTTTCCATCTCCCATCTGTTTCTCTGCGTCTGCTGTCTCTTGCCTTGTATTAAATTATGAGCTCTTGGATTGGATGACAACAAAGGATTTTTGGTCGGTACTTTGACAACCTGTATTGGTCTTATGTCAGTAAAAGAAATAAGGCAATTTTGCTAAAAGCATTACCTGTATTCAGAAGCAACACTGAGGTGGGGATTAGAAATAAAAAATGGTACTGAAAATGTAGGGGGGAGAAAAAGAGAAAAATAACATGTTGCTGAAGGCAGCTAACCAACCCTGTGAGAAGCTTGGTATGAAATGTGATATCCCCAGGATCACTGTGATTCAAAATAATATTTAATTAACAGCTTTTTGAGGGGAAAATGGCACAATGATTCCTTTCCTTTTTTTTTCTTTTTTTCTCTAAAGTTTAGTTTACCTTTTACCTTTGCGTGTATACACCCAAGCTCAACATTCTTTAAGCACCATCTGAAAACACTCTCTTATGCAGCCCAGAATCCTTGAAATGCTTGAAACTGAGTCAGCTCAGGTACCTCAGAGCTTGTTAGTTTTAGCTCAGACTGTTTGGACGTTACTGGCTGTAGTTGCCAGCAATGTGGATTGCAGGAGGGTTTGTCAATTCAGCTGCAGTGAAAATGTACGCAGCCAGCAGAGGTTCAGGGCACTGCCCACATCTGGGACCACTCTACCAACTGCAGAGGATGAGTCCAGAGGAGGCCATGGAGATATTCAGAGGGCTGGAGCACCTCTGCTATGGAGACAGGCTGAGAGAGCTGGGCTTGTTCAGCCTGGAGAAGAGAAGGCTCCCAGAGGGACCTTAGACCTTAGAGGCCAGTGCCTAAAGGGGCTGACAAGAAAGCTGGAGAGGTGCTTTTGACAAGGTCATGATAGGACATGGGGGAATGCCTTTAAGATGAAACAGGATAGATATAGATTAGATATTGGGAAGAAGTTCTTCCCTGTGAGGGTGGTGAGGCCCTGGCACAGGTTGCCCAGAGAAGCTGTGGCTGCCCCATCCCTGGCAGTGTTCAAGGCC
>NW_009941506.1:0-16812 GCF_000696875.1 Nestor notabilis | reverse complement strand
GCTCGCCTTGGCTCAACCTGGTCCAGTGGAAGTTGTCCCTGCCTGTGGCAGGGAGATTGGAACTGGATGGTCTTGAAGGTCCTTTCCAACCCAAACCGTTCTATGATTCTATGATTCCATGATTTGTTGTGCTGAGCCAGAAATTACTTGACTGGCGGGACACATTTTCAGTGTCCTCTCGAAGTTATTCCTTCCAGGAGCGTGACATGTGGCACAGAGATGCTTGAGCTGGTTCCAGGCAGAACCAGCTGAGATCTGGCAGGGGTTTACTAGCTCAGGCTCAGCTTCATTTCAAGGCAACTGTATCGCTCCTAGACCCAGATTGGCCCCAGAATGAGCACAGCTCCATTTGTATGCGCTGCTGTTCCTGAACCAGTAAATCACATTGAAGGCACGCTGACTACACACACAGTAATATCAGGTACCTCTAAATTCAGACAGCTGGCAGTGCGTTAAAAACAAAGAATTAAAGTCACAACACAAAGGTAGCTGGGTGAAATGTAGTGACCCCTGCAAGCTAGGAGGTCAAACTAATTGGTGTAGTACTTTGTTCTGGTGTTAAAGCTTGGAATCTGCAGCTGAGGCTCCAAAGACGAATGACAATAGTAGCAAGAACAGAGGAAAAAAGCCTAGTGGTTGGCAAAGTCATGGCTGCAGTGTGGTGGGTGATTGTCAGGACATGTGAGCAGGTAAAAGGGAACAGTTACCTGCCTCTGAGCCTGGGCGAAGAATGAAGAATTCCAGTAACAAAAGAGGACACAGAAGAATTCTGGCTTGTGGATACAGGCAGAATCATTGGAATGGGGGAGAGTGATGGATATGTGCAGGGAGTTCCTGCAAAGAAGTGGGAGGTTTCTATAGGAGGAACTTAGTGGGGAATGAAGGATTGCCAGAAATCCTCAATCATCACAGTGAGTTTAGAGAACAGTATTAATAAAATATGCAGTGCCTCCTGGTAACAGTGCTAGTAATAAACCATCAAGATTAATGTTAATGTTGGTATAAATAAAGCTATACACAATTATGATCAACTAATGTCAGGAAGATACTCTTCTGCATTGAACAATTAAGTGCATTGTGCGCACTTATGGACAGAGCAGGTTGGAATGGGAGGATTTATTTTATCTTCTGAAGCATTCAGAACACTGACCGCTGTCAGAGAAAGGATACTACATCGATCTGTTTGGGAATGACAATTTCTCTTTTCTGCAACAACTGCAAAATATTTGTGGTGGGAGTTCAGAGCTCACTTAATTCGATACTAACAGATCTTGGTGGACAGAGATATAAAACTGCCAGCGTGATCTAGTGAGAATCATGTTTATGCCTCTGCATAGGAAGAGTTTGTCTTATGCTAAGGCAGGAGATTAAAGTAAAACCTGAATGTAAACATATAAATAAAATGGTTTAGTGTTTACTTTAGACTCTAAATTCCAGCTCCCAAAATATAAATAAAATGGCCTGGTATTTACTCCATCTCTCACATGAAATGCAGGCTAGAATATTGTGGGTTTGTTTTAGTTTAGTGGCAGGCTAATAATTGCAGATAAATCATCAGTTGTGCTGGCATATTCGTTTAATGGTTTGCAGTTGTTGCTATAAACAAATTATAATTGCTTGGGATTTAAAATATACTGTAACAGCACTTTTAACATTGAACTCTTGTGATATAAAGACAGTAACTGTGGCATCTTTCAGTTTGATCAGTTTAAAATACAAGAGCAAAGCCAGTTTTGCAAGGAAGACCACAGAAAGTGAACGCTTTAAGTCAGAAGGCAGATGGCCTCCAGTCCTGCTCCCCTGCCAGTGCACACCAAAACTTCCCTTCCACTGCAAGAAATTGGGACTGGCCACATGTGAAACCACACAGGGGATTGTAGAATGGAGCTTTCAAGCTTTGCACATAAATTAAGACTTCTTTTGGTATGACCAGAGTGGATTTGCTGGCAGGGGGGAGAAAGAGAAAAGAAGGATCCTAATGCCAAGTTTGCACGATGGGAGTATGGGAGAGGCTGCCAACCCCACTCCATGGCTCCAGCTGCAGCTCAATATATATATATTGGCAGGATGTAGAGTATAGGCAGGGATCTCCCTAGGCACTAAACTTCCCATTGCTCTGGCTATGCTGATGCGAATAAATAGCCTTTACCTTATCCCCTTTGCTCTGATACATCTGAAGCATCCATGAGGGGAGAACGCGTCTCCTCCTAACTTTCTGTACTGATCTGAACTCATCTCCTAGTAAAGTTTCCTAAAACAAGTGAACCTGTCTAATGATTCTGCCTTTCACAGTCACTGGCACCTATGGCATTTATCCAACACTGAATAAACAACCTAAACCAGATGAAAACTGCCCCCAAAAACCTGAACGTAAAAAAAACCCCACCAAACCAAACCCACAAACGTAAGACCCCCTCCAAACAGATAAGTTTTTGCTGATCTGACAAGCTGTGGATGAAGGAGGAGAGAGCAGGACCACCACTTTTGGCAGCAGCAAGCTGCTAGCGGCTCAGGAATTTCAGAAACCTCACCGATAGCTGCATCAGGAAGGTGAAGCAGGATGAACCTGAACCACAGAGGTGTCATCTCAGTGAGATATCCTTTACCTACAGCTTGGCAAAGGTGTCCTGATCAACGGATGTGCGTTTGTCAAAGAAAGATAAATGTTGCTGTTCTGATGGAGGATTATAGGTCAGCTGGGAAATCAGCTGTGTTACATCCTGCTACACCCTGTTGGTTTTAGTCCTGGTATTCAAATCTGTCAAGTATTTATCTGGGATAACTGCCTGGCCTTTGTGAGAGCAATAATGAATAATAAGCTTTTTACTGTCACAATAATAATGAAGTATTAATGGTGAATGAAGGAACAGAGTGAGAGAAAATCCAGCCATGCAGCCATTGCTGCCAGTTAGCAGCTAAATAGGTTGTCAGATGTGGAAGCATTAATGTATCTGGATAAATGAAGGAGTGATGTAATTGCACAGTGTCTACAAACGTAAATCAAGATCAGTAAAAACACTAGCTGCATAGATCCAGCCTCAGGTTCTGAGGGTGGATTAAACGGCTTTAAGGCTACAAAATTTCTGATCACCTGTACCTTTAGCATCCTAATTGTATATCCTAAAAACGCTTCAGTGTCTTCCCGTGCCAGTGGTTGCACTGAATTCCTGAAAGTATGTACATGTATTCTAGGAGAAGAAACATTTAATTGCATCAAGGATGGAGTAGAAAAGGAAAAAAACAAAAGACTACAAGCAAAAAAAACCTCTCTAACTTGAAATTATCCATTTAATGTTCCATTTATAATGAAAGACCACAAAAAGATCTATAAATCTAGCTATTCTAAGCTAATTGAGAAACAGCTATAAACTTAAATTCCTGGGCTTTTAGATCTTGGCTGCAGTAGAAAATAGCTCTTTTATAAAGCTGAACTTCAGTGCTGCTGGCCAACATCTGCAGAGCTGGCCAAACAGGTCCACACAGTAGAAAATGGTTTTGAGTATCATTTCTGACCCAAGCATTGGAAACACTCAGGTCTGATTATAATTTAGGAGCCAGGGAAAATAACTGGAAAATTTCATTAGAGGCTATTTAATCACATCACCATGGCCATGTTCTCTCATACCTGCCCCGTGGGCATTGACAAGTGAGATGTGGTCAAATTCTCCTGGCACTAGAAATGGGAATAAACCGTGTCCCCTAATTCTCAGGTGAAAGCAATTCACTTCTTGAAACAAAACTGTGTCTCTATGTATCTTCATTTTCTTCCTATTTTCCCTTCTGCCAGAGCACTGTATCAATGATTTTCCTTCACTAAAGACAACCTCTGCTGTTGATTTGTCTCAAACAATTGTAGGATGAAGTCACTGTCAGAAAATACCTTATGATGTTTGGCTTGACTGAACTGCCACTGACCCACCACATGAACTCTCTCACACCTCTCTCTTCCCAGTTACAGGGAAATAAAGAGGAAACCATAAAAATAACAAGCATGTAAGCAACATTGCTGGGGAATAAACAGCTCAGAGGAAGCGTGGTGTAAAATCATACAGAGCAGAGAAAGTCTCCCAAGATAAATGTGAAGATGTAGGGCAGCCAGACAGTAACTGCAGTGTTTGCAAAAGTCAGTATGCATGCACCACGTTATTTACAGCAAACATGTTCAGTCAACGTAGCCTGCTCTCTGTTCCTCAGACTGGCGATTTTCTTTTCTTTTGTTGTCTCCCTGTTTGACCAGAGTTTTCAAATAATTTCCCCAATGCTCTGGCCTCTTGTTTGCAGTTTTATAGGCTGTTACAGGCACTGTTGATATCTGATGTTCTAAAACTGAGTTAATTTGGATTAGTCATAACAAGAATGCTCTAGCGCCATGGTTGGATAAGCTTTACCCTAGAAGGCAGGTTTCTAGGACAAACAGTATTTATGAGCACAGGCATCATTTGCTGAGTGTTGTGAAATGTGGGCTCTTTGGAGGAAGATTGAGAGAACAAAATTGTATAAATATAAGTGCATCATCATTTTCAACATTCTTCCCTGCTTAATATCTACCAAAGATAATAAAAATCATAGAATGGTTTGGGTTGGAAGGGACCTCAAAAGTTCATTTAGTCCCAACCTCCTGCCACAGGCAGGAACACCTTCCACTGGAGTAGGTTGCTCCAAGCCCCGTCCCACCTGGCCTTGAACACTGCCAGGGATGGGGCAGCCACAGCTTCTCTGGGCAACCTGTGCCAGGGCCTCACCACCCTCACAGGGAAGAACTTCTTCCTAATAGCTAATATAAATCTCCCCTCTGTCAGTTTAAAGCCATTCCCCCTTGTCCTGTACCTACCTGCCCTTGTCAAAAGCCCCTCTCCATCTTTCTTGCCAGCCCCTTCAGACACTGGAAGCGGCTCTAAGGTGTCCCTGGAGCCTTCTCTTCTCCAGACTGAACAGCCCCAGCTCTCTCAGCCTGTCTCCATAGCAGAGGTGCTCCAGCCCTTGGAGCATGTTCATGGCCTCCTGTTTGGCCAGTATTTGTTCTGCAGCATGTAAGCAATATATGGGAATCACTCAGGAAGCAGCCCTTTTGATCAGGTGACACAGAGGTCTTACCTGATGCAGAAGCAAGATGCGAAAATTTCACTCTCTGTTCATATTTAGATTTTAGGCTGCAGAAGCAAGTTTGGCAGAAAATACATGGTGAAATATCTATATAGAATAACAGTACCTTTGCAGGAAATCACTAGATCAGTATAGTTTCTGTACTCAAGTGATTTTTCCTAAGAAAATATAGGTGGTTTAACCTGTGTTATTTCATTGTTCAGGGCACGTTTCTCATGCATTCTTTTGCATGTCTTTATTAAGCCGAGTCACTCCATAAACCTGGTGCAAGGCTTCTCCTTTTCCCCATCAGCAAAGGTGTTAACTGGATAGCAGATGACTCACCTTCTCCTGATGCACCACTCCCAGTGTACAGCTGTGACACCATCATCTCCAGATGCTCATCTGACACCAACCCCAAATAATCCTAAAAATGAATTAAATTAGATTTTTTAAACAAAGAAGGTTGGTGTGATTTTTAAAATGCTTTTAAGGGTTCATAGTTTTGCTCTGCTCTCCCGTTATGAGATCTATAAATTACTTCTGTTTTGGAAAGCAAGCTGTGGTTTCCCTCAGTTTCCTATTATTCCTAAATTTAAAACTTTAAAACCTGGTATTTCACAGGTTATCATAAAACTGATGAAGATGATCACAGTGCTCAAAATAAGCTTTGTAAGCTCTTTTGTTCTCTCTAAATACCAGATGAAGAACTGTCTAATTTTCAGACCACCTCTCATGTAACTGGAATGGAAAGGAAAAATCAAATGACTGTTAGACAGAATGGATCTTTCTGATAAAAACCTTAAGGACTCCTGAGATTTAGGTTTTATGATCTGAAATGGATTGGGCTGGGTGAACAACACGCGGGCTGAAAAGAGATGCTGCTGGAGGGAAGGCAGTCTCTTCATCTCTCATCCCTGCCACTCCCATAAACTCTGCCTGGGGATGTATGCACAGACAGTATAGCTTGCTGAATGCACTGTATTCTCCCTCATGGTACATTATACAGATGCTTCTTGTAGGAAAGTGCTCCAAGACATTCAGAAGCTGCTATTTTCTCTGTCTCATCAGTGAAGGCCTGTAGGTGCCTGCAAATGGATGTGTGCCCAAAACCTGTAGGCATGCTTGGAACAGGTTTAATCTAGCTAAGTAGGGTACGACAGTGAAGGTGGTTTGGTGGCACAGGCTTCTGATGAGATATGGCAACTGGAGAATACACCCAGGATCCCATGTGGGTTTATGTGGGCTGTACTGACAGCAACATCACTCTATTCCCAGGGAAATGAAAGCTGTGTTGGAAGATACACACTTTGCCTATGCATCTTGCAATCCAGATTCTAGTTGCCACGAAGCCACACTTTGTATTGCACAGAATGCCCCAACATGCTCCCAGTGCTGTGTATCTGGTGATGTGTGTTGTTTGACAGGAGAAAGAGATGGCATCCCAAATGCTCCATCCCTCAGGACTGAATGCAGACACATGGGCATGAAGCAGAGGTGGGATGTACAGTAACACCACTGCTACTCTCTCTCTACTGTGTTAAACCTGTCCCTAGGATTCATTAAACAGTGGCGTATTAGCCATGTTAGCTCTACTGTTCCTAGATGATGCTGTCAGATTTAAATTCCCCCTGTAAATATAACTGGCCACTTTTTATACGTTCTTTTTAAAATTTGCAGTTCTCCATTTCTGCGCATTCAGCATGACTGTGCTACAAGCAGGGCGTATTGATGTGGTGGATGATGCTGTTTCTCTAAAAGGCTAATCCTAGAGATCCTTAGGGAAAAAAGGTTCTTTGAACATTCTAAAACTGTGTATTTGCCTACTGCTAATTAGCAAATATAACCTCCAGTTTGAAACTTCTTGGAGGCTGGGAAGAAGAAAATTACCCTGAAAGCAGGTGAGGAAGGGTTAACAAAGGGAACACAGGCTGCAGAATTGAAATATTTTTTCTGGCTCCAAGGTAGTAGACAAAGCACTCATCAAGCACAGAGTCTCTTTATCTGGTATCTGACAGTGCCACAGGGGACAGCGAAGCTGCCTGCAAACCAAGGTCATTGCCTCACTCTTTGAAGTCATGCATTACCACATACTGGCACAGAAGTAAAAGCTGGACCTCCAGTACTGCCAAACCCAAGTGACACAAATCAGGCAAAAAAGCATGGAAAAAGGCTAAAGTTTCAGCACCCAAATCCTCAGACACTGAGAGTTAAAGAGATGAGGAAATTATCCAATTTGTGATTGGATTTTTCCCCTCCACAGAGTCTGACAACTTCTCATAGATCATAGAATAATTAAAGTTGGAAAGTTCTTTAAAGATCTTCTACTTCCACCCCCCTGCCACAGGGGAACTAAAAGTCAGTAACCTATGAATGGTAGGTAAATGAAAACTCCCCCTTCTTGAGGTGGGAATCAGGGGAGAAAATGAAACAGCTTTTAGGATTAAATTCTGCAAAGAATTATGCATGTGATTGTCCAAAGGACTAGATGGAGATATACAGTCCAGTAAAGATGGCCAGAAGGTAGTGTCAACACTTGTCCATGGCTGTCTGCACTGTTCAGTTGTTGGCATTGCTTTTAGTATGGTGTTGGCATGGCCAGAGAAGGTCATGGGCCAGCAGCTCTTCCTGGTCAGCAGAAGGAAGAAGCCACCTGGTCCAGGGATGGAGTGGAGCACAAAAGTAGAGTTCAGCTATATCAACAGAAGCCCTGATATGCTGTTTGATCTCAGGTCACAGCATTGCCTGAGGAGGAGGAGCAATGGTGGGTTTTTGGAGGAAGAACTGTCATAACATTTATACAGAGACAAGCAACCTGTTAGTTCCCAAGAAATAGCAGAGCTCTCCAATATCAAGCAGATGTCATCTTTTAAAGTCTGAAGAAGCTGCAACTTACAACAAAGGGAGAGGGAACAGAAAGAGGGAAGCTCTGTGTAAGGAACACAAAGCTGCAACCAGCTCCCTTGCTGCCTTCACTAACTCCCAGTCAGCTTGAGAGGCTCCTGGCCTGTGTCTGGTCTTAAGTGTTAATACAGAGTGACAAGATGATGTAAAGAACAAGAGGAGGCTTTCACTGGGGTCTTGCATGTACCACTAAGCTCTACAATCTCTTCCCTCTCCCTCAAGAAGGGGTTTTAGCTACCTGTGCTGGAGGGAGTTCTCATAACTGTTCAGCCATAGCCTTGGGCCAGCCTGCTGTGACATGAGTGTGTCCCACCATGGGGTGGGAGTGAAATGCACCACCCAAACTGCTGCTTTGGTAGACCTGGGGCATCCCATAATTTTGTTGCTTCTGAGTTTGCCAATAAAGTGTGGATGTCTATCCAGCTCTGAACTACCCCAGTGGCTGCCACTGCTTGGTCCATAGTTTGACTCCAGCAAAGAAAGAGTCTCTTGGAAGCACCTACACAGTGTCGCATCCTCAACTGGTGGCCCTGGAACACCTCGAGGTAGATCTGGCATGTGAGGGACTATGTCTGCACATCGGGCATTTCACAACACTCGCTTCTCCAAAGCTGGACCCTTGTAAATTTTGGGGACAAATGGTGATGGAAGGGAAGTTGACTGTCACAGTGCTGAGTGCACCAACAGGTTCTGCAACCTCTTCTCTGCTCATCCTCAGATTTTAGCTGCTCATGCTCAGGGTCAGCCCTGATGTAAGGCAGGCTGGATCAGGCTGCTGTGGAAACAGCAAGATGGAAGAGCAAGCTACAAGTCCTGTCTGGTGTCTTTGCCTATGAACTTGCTGACCCTGGGTTGAGAGCTGTATTTCACCACAAGCCCTTGCCTTTGGTCCTTGCCTGAGCTGTATGGTTCTGCCCTGTCAAGCAGTCCTTTCAGCTTCCTGGAAGAGGGAAGGAGGAAGATGGAGGTCAGAGTAACATAATAAAAGTAAAGGCATATTCCCATTCTGCTCATTCAAGTAGGTATTAAAATGATGTGCTTCTTCACCAGCATAAATACATAATTGATTGTTAATTCCCTTTGCAGAGGCTTTTGTGTCTTTTAGTCCCTGCTTCATGTGGACCACAAATGGAGTACAGAATGAAAATATGTTGATGGGGCTCCATTTGGCAGAAAATACATCTGGCTTATTGCTTATGCTGTTCAGGCTTTTAAAAGTCAAAGTACATAGGGCTCCCTGCTGATAAAAATATTCCAAGTTGCTGCTTGACTCAAGGGTAAATGCAATGTGAAACCTTCTCAAAGTTGTATCGACTTAAAACACTCTCACCATGCTTCTGCACTGCTCCTTTGGTTGCACCAGCGTGCCCGCAAGGCTCTGCTCTGAACTGAAGCAGGGAACTGACAGAGCTTCTACCAAGAAGTATGTGCATCTTTTTTCTTGCTCTGTTCTCTGATCTTTCTCATGGCTGTCTCTGGTCTGTCTCATGACCAAAACTATCATGTCAGTGCATGACAGGAATGAACACTGGGGTGCGGGAAGACTTCATGCCAGTTGTGTCACTCTTAGATCATGCAAAGCCTGGCAGAAAGTGAAAAGCTACTGTGAGCTGCCTTGAGGATTAGGCTGCATTCTTTGTCCTGGGAGTATTAGTTGGGGAGTGGAAAAAGAGGGAGCAGAGAGTACATGGGTAAAGCAGACACTGCAGTGAGACACTCTGTGCAGCTTGTGCCTTCATGTCGCAGTGTCCTCGCACATTCCCCTGGAATGACATTACTCATTATTGATGAAGTCGGGTCATTCCTCTGGATAGACAGAGCTGATCCCATCTGATGACGTTTCTGAGTAACAAAATAAGCTGCAAAGTGAGCAGTGAGAACTAACAAATTGCACATTTTTGGTAAGACTCCAAACCATACTACACCCAGTCAGTATCTCCCACAAACCATTCTGGTTTAAACCAGATTTATAATGCAATGATCATGTGATTATTTATTGGATGTCTTGCAAAGTTCACTACATGTCACTTTGAACACTTTGCTACAAGCAGTGTAAAAATGAGATGGGGCTGGATCTACGAAATGAATTTGTCTTGTGATTGTTATTCTTGAGAGAATAAAACCAATTTCTTAAATTGGGAGGTAGTTGTTGTAGGCTACGTAGATGAAATGGAAATAATCTGGATGTAAGTCATGATAACATTGTAACTCAGGGTAAATCCGTAAGTGAAAAAACAAATGTATGCAAGAAGGTCGGTATGTATTTCTATATTTCAGTAAAAATACAGAGGAATAAAAGGTGGGTCTTCATTGTGTTGTAGAATCATAGAATCACAGAATGATTGGAAGGGACCTTATAGCTCATCCAGTTCCAACCCCCTGCCATGGGCAGGGACACCTTCCACTAGACCAGGTTGCTCCAAGCCCTGTCCAACCTGGCCTTGAACACTGCCAGGGATGAACAAACCCAGGTCTCTCAGCCTGTCACCATAGGAAGATAGGTTGAGACAGTTCAGCTATGGACAGCTGAACTATAGAACTCCTTGACAGAGGTTGTGGATGTAAAGGGAAACTAAGACATGATTTTAGAGACATCTCTTGAGGATTACCAAGTAGACCAGCCACACCAGTTTCAGGAAATTCTCTGAGATGAAGCAGTTGGAGACTGCAGTTGGTAGGGGAAGTATCACTTCTTCTTTCTTTGACATCCGCCTACAGACGCTTTTGGCAACAGGGCAGTGGACTACTCATTCATTTGGTCTGAGACACTATCCCTGTTCTTTTAGATATTACTTATTTACTAACAATAAACCTGAATAATCATGAATATGACAAACCTGAGTAATTGTTTATTGACTTTTCTCAGATTTTGTTTAAACCAAATCCTATATCCTTAGAATACTCATATAAACCAATGCTACATTTCTTAAATGCTTGTGATAGGATGCATTTACTTCAGTGGGAAAAGTCAGACAAATAAACCTACCATGTGTTCATCAAATGCTCACAAAATTGAGGATTTAGATTACAAATTATGACATGTTCTTCTACAATAATGTAGAGCAAACAGAAGGCTTTACCTCCTGTTACAATATTAAATAAGCTATTCTAGAAGTTAACAAATCTGCTTTCCAAATTCCTAGAAAATGAAAATTTAAGACGGGTGTTTTGGGAAGTAATGAAATGAGCATTACAATGTGATTCAGAGACTGGCTTAACTACGTATTTATACTTGCCTGAACGTAGTGGTCAGACAGTGTCTTTCTTACACTGATGTGTTGGTAATGCAAAATCTAATGATGTCTCTCGCGACAGCCCATCACCCTGCTGACAGTGTCGAAGAGATGTGGCAGCTACAGAAGCACTGTCTATAAAGCAGGGTCTTGAACTACCTTGCTTTGCCAGCCATTATCAGAGGAGTATCATGATCTGCTACAATAGAATCATAGAATCATTTAAGTTGGAAAAGAACTTTAAGATCATCTGGTCCAACCGCTAACCTAACACTACCAAGTCCATCACTAAACCATGTGTCTAACTGCCATATCTACATGTTTTTTAAATACCACTAGGGATGGTGACTCCAAAGCTTCCCTGGGCAGCCTGTTCCAATACCTGATCATCCTTGTAGTGAAGAATTTTTTCCTAATGTCCAATCTAACCCTCCTCTGGCACAACTTGAGGTGATTTCCTCCTGTCATATTGCTTGTTACTTGGGAGAAGAAACCAACCCCACGTTGCTACAACCTGCTTTCAGGTGTTGTAGAGAGTGATAAGGTCCCCCCTGAGCCTTTTCTTCTCCAGATTAAACACCCCAGTTCCCTCAGCCACTCCTCATAAGACTTGTTCTCCAGACCCTTCCAGCTCTGTTGCCCTTTTCTGGACCTGCTCCAGCACCTCAACGTCTGTCTTGTAGTGAGGGGCCCAAAACGGAACACAGGATTCCAGGTGTGACCTCACCAGTGCCGAGTACAGGGGGATGATCACTGCCTTAATCCTGCTGGCTACGCTATTGCTCACACACACCAGGATGCTGTTGGCCTCCCTTATCTAGGGAGGAATTTTACAGAGAACAATGGAGACTTAAAGAGGAGGATTTGGCTCAATTAAATTGTGTTGTTTTTCATTTTGTATTTCGATAGCATATTGGACTGCAGTTACACTAAAGTGCGCCTGACATAAGTAGAAGTAGTGTTTTTTCCAATATACTTTTTCATTGCAGATGGCAAACATGTAAAAGCAAACCAAGACAAATGCAACTTTTAGAATTGAATGTTCCCTAAAACTTTCCCTAAAATAGTAGGAATTCTAAACTGGTTTTGCTGAAATACGATGTTCACCAACTGCATTGCATGTCACATTTTCTCATATTGGGTAAGAAAGACATCAAATCTCTAGTCAAGAAATGATTAATCTCCCCAAACATATTTCCACTGAGGCTGTGATTACTGGACATGTGTAAAACTGAGCATGCTGAGGTTTCAATCTTACACATACTTTCCCATCTTGCAAATTGTTTAGATTCATTATTTGCATATCTAAGATGTACAACAATGGTTTAGCTGCACTATTCATACACACACAAGTATGTATCCACATACCGTACGTAAGTGGATTTAAGTGAAAGAAAGACTGTTATAGCCTTCTCTTTCAGAAGAGGGTTCACCTTTCTTTTTAAGCAGATCTGTGTTTTATCAGTTGGGTAATTCACAATTGTTTATCTTGGAACCAGCACTGCGGCCTTCTAAAAACAAGGTTTGTGTCCAGTACTCTGGCTTACTCAGGAAGTATTGGTGAAGACATCTGAGCTCTAACAAGCTATTATGTCTCTTTTGGTTTTAACATCACTGTCAAATGCCAACTCGTATTCATCTAGAAAGCTGTCAAGGGCTTTGCCTGTCAGTGTGTTTTGTTCTATTTTAATTTAAACCTCTTAGTGAAAGTTTCAGTATTTGCTATGCTCTGTTCTTTCCCAGTCATGGCTAGGATCATTAAATCATAAGAAAATCCTGAGGGCAAGCAATCAAATAAAGCAGTTTTGTGGCTCGCATGGTAATTCAAACATAAGGTTAGTAAAAAAATCATACTTTCCTGAATGTTGTGGGGAAACGACTGGATGAGTACCCTTCCTCTTTCTAGCCACCATGCCACAGCAATAAGAAGTGAATTTGCATTTAATGCAAGATATGCAAGTGGGGAAAAACTCATGCAGTGAAATAACAGCAAGTTATTTTCACAGCAAGACCCTACTCACGTTTGCTGGCACTTCCACAGCTTCCTGGGGATTCAGGGACTACTGCAGGACTTTGTATAATCCATGCGGCCAGACTGCCTGACCCTGAATGTGCTGTGCCTAACACATGCTAACCCCGCTCCCTACCTTAAGGAAGGAAACCTTAAAATATATTCCATTTACCTGCTTTGCCATCTCTTCTCAGTGTGACCATCTTCCACCACCTCGCATTCAGTATTGGTAAACTGGCCTGGCTATACTGCAAGCTAGGAACTGTCCTGATTTCAGATTGTGTCCTGGGTTTGGTTGCTTTGCGTTTTTTTTTTTTTAATTTTATTTTTTTATTTTATTTTTTTTTGTTGTTGTGGTTTTTTTGTTTGGGGTTTTTTTTGTTTGTTTGTTTTCCTTTATTTCTTAATAGCTTTAAGTTACTTCATGCATGAAGTAGAAAAAATTAATTAGTCTGAGGAGCAGTAAATAGTTTTCTGTCTCCTTTGTTTTCACTAACCATTGCTATCACCACCTCTCAGCCAGTAGGTAAAACAGCTCTTCAACAACTGAGGTTTTCATGTCTTGTCAACATAGTGGTTAGCACAGAAAGATTCTTCAAACACTCATATTCAGTGGTGGATGATTATTTTTTTTCTTTTGCTCCCCATACTCAATCCGTTATTTATTCTACGGTTTTGTCTTTCACATGAGGATGTGCCGCTTTGAAATGGAAGCAAAGATTGGCTTCAAATTCCCTGGCAAAGCTTCCCATACAGCATACAGATCATTTCAGCTTATCTGGTTCAAGCCTGTCTGCACGTAACATTATTTTCTTTGCAAGTTCACTATTGTTGCTCTGTGCTTCATTGTTCTCATTTCTTGCAGTTGGAGCCATGACAAAAGAAAAATCAGCTTTTTGTTTCTTTTCTCTCCAGCACCAGTGGGTAGATCACTGCTGATGCAGACTGGAACATTTTTTCCTTATAATTGTTTAGACTCAGCCTTCAAACTTCTTGTCCCATATCCACTGCTGACTGCAAAGAAGAACAATGTTGGGTGACTGGTAGCAGACTGGAAAGATGTGGAGCATTTGGTGGTCGGTGCAGCCTTACTGACAGCATGGCAGTGCTTCAGCATTTTTGTCAGGCACCTCATTTTCTCTGACAGCAGGTACTGGGAAAGAATGGCAGTGGCTCTGTTCACAAGAAGCTGCAAAGCATTGCCTGGAGGAACCTGTATCTCTTCTGAGTCACTCTCGTGCTACAACTCAGTGTAGTCAGTAAGATGGAGCCCTGCAAAGTGCTGGCCATCATTCATTGGGATGCTACAATAACATAAGGAGTTCACTTCTGAGCACAGAATGAAATTGTGGAGCAACCCTCCAGTCTTAGTAAAGGACTGAAGCCTTGCATTTTGCATTAGGAGAAATGGGTAGAAGGAGGGTTAATGTCACCAAATGAAGCAATTCAGTCACTGCCTGAGGGGTGTCCCTCTCTGTCTTCTGGCCACACAAGTATCTTGAAGAACAGAAGAGTAAAAGAAGGGAGCGGCAGTTGGAGCCTCTACTGCTTTCAAAGTGTCATGTTTTAAACCCAGCAGGCAACCAAGCCCCACACAGCCACTCGCTCACTCCCCCCGGTGGGACAGGGATGAGAATCGAAGAGTGAAAATGAGAAAAATCATGGCTTGAGACAAACACAGTTTAATAGGTAAAGCAAAAGCAGCACACACAGGCAAGCAAAACAAGGAATTAATTCACCACTACCCATGAAGGCAGGTTGGTTGTTCAGCCATCTTCAGGAGAGCATCACACCTAATGGTTACTTGGGAAGACAAGCACCATCACTCCAAACATTCCCCCCCACCCCTTCTTCCCCAGCTTTTATTGCTGAGCATGACACCATATGTTACGGAGTACCTCTTGGGTCAGCTGGGGTCAGCAGTCCTGGCTGTGTCCCCTCCCAACCTCTTGTGCACCCCCAGCCTGCTCACTGGTGGGGTGAGGAGCAGAAAAGGCCTTGCCTCTGCATAAGCACTGCTCAGCAGTAACTAAAATGTCCCCGAATTATTAACACTGCTTCTATCACAAATCCAAAACATATCCCATACAAGCTGCTGTGAAGAAAATTAACTCTATGTCATCCAAAATCAGCACAAAGCGGTAACAAATCCCCCAACCAGCCAGCTCCTCAAAAGGACTTGTGAAACAAGGAAACAGATTGTGACACCCTAAGATCCCTGACTGGCTTGCCTGTGCCTACTAGCAAAGTGCAGCTGCTGTTAACAGGACATAACAGCAACAGTTCATGGTTTTGCCAGTCACAGGGAGAATACCGGCTTTGGTGGCGGCACAGCTGCCACCAACACACCTAGGAGTACAAATGCAGTGACTGCTGAGTAGTTGGTGCTACCCACTGTATTGTGGACTTGCTTGGTTACCAGCTTCCTAAAAAAAAAGTCTAAAAACTAGAGGAAAAAGCAAATCAAACCTATTTCTTTTGTTAGTGCTAGTAAACAGACAGATGTTCCTTTTAAAGGCAGAGTGAACGAGATCAAAACCCACCATGCTATGGGAAGTGGGCAAACACCACCCTGCACAGAAGGAAGTGCTTGGAATTATGCTGTTTCCCAGAAATTCAATACATCTTTTTCCTCTAACGTGACATATTTCATTTCACCAGCAGGAAGAATCTAAAGCAGCAAACCTCAGCAGGGATAACATGAGACTGTGAAACAAGCTAGACCTGCACCAGTGTGATGAAATGTTTCAATGAGAGTGGAAGCTGTTAGAAGAGAAGCAGAACATTGACAGTTATTCATACTGAATTAGCAACAACTTGATTACACTCAGATGATGTCCCCACATCAAGATTTGTGAATTCTGAGCTACCGCACTCAGTAACTGATTCATTTCTTAATTTTGCTTTTACTCATTTTACTTTGCTGTTTTTTTCAGGTGCATGTTTTGTGAGAAGAGTTTGTAGCATGTTACTGCCACAGTGAGGCCCAGATATGCTTCCAGATGGAGAACTTCCATTTTCTATGCCTGGCGCCACTGGAAGGAAGGAAGATAATCTACTTTACATCCCAGTTCACCTTCTGCCACAGCTCCTAAAGCTAAAAATCCATCCCTCACCTAGGAGGCACAGTGGAAGAGCTACCTTTGAAGCACCAGCACTAGCTAGAGAGCTTGGTTTTATTCCGACCAATGGCTCCCGAAGAACCTGGTAAGACCGCTTCATGCTGGCCTTGGTGCCCAAGCCTCCGTCTACCGTGAACGCCTCACTGCTTTCCCCCTCTCCCTCGGCTGGTGCACGGGCTCCGGTGTGGTTCCCGCACCGTCAGCTGGACGAGTGCTCCCGCGGAGATAAAGGAGCCCACAGCTGTCACCCTGGCCTCACCGCGCGGTTAGGGTTCACCTTCAGGCCCGCGTCCGGCCCTGCCCGTGTGTGACGACCCATTACGGGCGGCCTGCGAAGGCTGCAGAGGGACGCAAGGCCGGAACCCCACACCGGCGCTGATGGAGGACAGCAGCAGACCCTCAACGGTCCGCCCACAGCCTCCGCCGTCCCGGCGTGCCCCGCGCCGTGGACACTCTACCC
>NW_009941505.1:87761-130857 GCF_000696875.1 Nestor notabilis | reverse complement strand
CTTGGGCCCGCTTGGTTAAATGGTTAAACGAGGCAGGTCTAGAACCGTCTTAAATTGTTCAGCTCAGTGAAGCGTTGGTGTCTGGGTGTGCTGGGCAGGGGAGTAGAGGGAATAAGCAGGGAAGAGGTGAGATCTGAAGAGCTGGTTATTTGCGGGTCTGGTTTTATATTTTTTAAACTTTGCATTCAGTGGTACCGTAAAGTTTTGGAGATAATTCCCCAAAATGAGCGTGTACGTAGGCAAGTGTAATAAGAAAGTACCCTAGTAAGGAATGTGGCACAAGTCAAAACAACATTAACTGCTTGAGAGGTCGTTGCTTTCATGGATATCAAACTGGAAGTGCTACACTTCCTCTGTGACTTTTCTTTTTTTTCTTTCTTTTTTTTTTTTTTAATTTTTTAAACTTCCTACCCCGTTCTGTGTTTCTCCTGCACTTTGACTGCCTTGCAGTCCAGAAACATCCATGAGCTGGGTGACCAAATGTCTTTCCTTCCTGTCTTTTCTATAGCTTAACTAGGAACCTGAAAACAATTTCATATCAAGGGGTGTAGGTGTCTGAAAGTGAAGATGTTCCTATTTCCAAATGAGTTTCTAGCTTAGTCCAGTTCTACTGGTTTTCAAAATAGTGTTCCTTCAACACTCAGCTTTCTCTGCTCCCTCCCCCCACCCACCCCCCCCAATTTTTCAGTTTCCTGCAATTGTGGATTAACAACTTCTAGCCATACACTCAAAAGTCTTGAATTGGAAGCCAGTGAAATATTAAGCCATTTGGCTCTGATAGAACGTAATATTAAATCTAAACTACAAGTATTCATTCTTTAATACTGAGTTTAGAAATGTAATCTCACTTCAACTTCCCAGGCTTTCTGATATATCTCAAAATAAGTAAGCAGTCTCTTTTCTCCTTTAGTGATCTGTGTGCATTTCATTAATTGTAAACTTTGTTTTGTTTTTGCTTTGGATAAAGTTGTCAAAACAGTTAGAGGACTTCTATTTGTTTGGGCTTTTTTAAAGTAAACTGCAAACAATCTTGTGGCTTAGGAAAAGGGGTCAGTTTTCTTGCTTTACCTTTTGCTTACCTGAGGAAGAAAAGCTCTAGAATTCTTGGTTCTCTATTTCTGTAGAAAATCACAGCTTGCACTGAACCAGCAAGCAGCAGCAAAAGGCATGTCCTGCTGCTGATTTCTTTCCCATGGACATCTCTAGTTTACAGTTTTTGTGATTTATGCCCACCCTTGGACAATAATGTTTTTACTTAGATGGGATTTCTGTTGTCTTAAACATAATTTAAAACAGGATGCAGTTGTTCTCATGATACTGCTATGACTTATCAGTGAAAATACCATTAATTTACATTGTAATGGTAAGGGGGGGTTTTGTATGGAAAACATAACTTTTTTAGTATATGTCAGAGTTGAAACTATTTAATTAAAAGCATGTTATCAATCACACTTGTGCTGGTTTTATTTTGTTTTGGTGGGGTTTTTTTGGGGTTTTTTTTAGGTTTTTTTCAACAAAATGTGAAATTGTGTTTTCATGGCTTTTGTACAATAAATTACAATATTTTTACAGACTTGATAGTTGCTTTTTTTTAATGCTGTAATTGCTTGATCAGATATTAATGCTGAATAGGAGTCTAAGTTAATGGACATTTCAAATGAATTCTGAAAACCCCTTAAAGTTCTAAGTCAGGAACTTGAAAATTAAAAAAAAATGTCTTTAAAGTAAAGTACTTAACATGTTGCCGTTTTAGCAGTGGATATTGTGTGGAGAAAACTGTTTCATCTTCACTACAAAAGGTACTGTACTCTATTTTTGAATCGGTTGTATTCAGGGTTTTTTTTTTTAGTTGTAGGTTTTCTTATAAGCATTGTGTTTTTCTAGCTATTGAGAGTTTTTGAGGCAAAAACGGGCAATGAAGATGTTAAAATATGTAATCCACTGATTGTTTTCCTATTAAAAAGAAACGGTATCCAATGATACACTCTGATTTTTATTACACTGCTTTTCACAGTTAAGCTAGATCAAAGCAAAATAAGTGGGTTGACTAGAAAGCCAGAGGCTGCTGACATCTTTTAGTGATGAAGACTTTTAGATATGTTGTGTTAAACCATAATTAATCAATTTATTTCAATGTGCTGATAAATTTAGCTGCAAATTCAGTAAATTTAGCTGCAAATTCAGTAAGTTTTAAGCACTGTACTTGAAACTAAGCATAAATTTTGAGTCTGTTTAGTTTTGTTTATAAAACAAGAGAAAAAAGTAGTATCAGAATAGAATGGTGACAGAAGGCTGAATATAAAAGGTGTTACTGAAAACTGAAATTCTGACAGCTATTGAAAGTATTCATGAAATAATCTACAGTTACAGTTTTGTACTCCAGGACAAAGCAGCCTGTGAAGCACAGCCAGACACCTGCCTGTATTTTCAATGACTGTGTATCACTATTAGTTATGCAAACTAGCAGAGAAAATCTTCCACAGGAGAAATTTGTAGTACTTCACTTTATAGTGAAGGACTGGAAAATAATACTGAGAAGGCTGTACATGTTACATTGAATTTGTTTGCTATGTGAGTTTTTCAGGAAGAGTAGAATCTACTCTTGTACTAATAAGTATGCTGAAGGTTCGAAATCTGAAAACAGCCAAATGAATACCTTTTAGCAGAAGTCAGATGTTAGCTCTCCAGCTTAACTTTGACCTTCTGGCTTGGACCACCTACATTCTGTAAATCTGTGCTGTGCAACATTGTCTTTCAAATTACTTTTCCCAGGGGAGAAATACGGTGCTTGGCAATGGGGGAAATCATGTTTGTAAAGGTGCTTGTAGGATGAGGGATGATTAGGCAGCACATGCATAGTACGGTTATGTCACATGTTTCATCTTTTGCGCTGAACATGAAAGCAGAAGTCTGCGTTTACAGCTTGCAAAGTATCAATTTAAAAATAAAGCCGATTAAAATTTTGTACTTTAACCTGAAAATTATTTTCTAGATTTCTTGTCAGTATTTCAATTCAAAACCAGTTGGATTGTTCTGCCGACCTCCAGAGTTAGAGGAGGAGGATGGGGCAGGGGGGAGAACTCGTTTTTGTGATGTCCTGGAAAAACTAAAAAAGGAACTTGATGCAGTTTTCCTAGAAACTGAGTGATGAGAGAAATGCTTGAAAATAAAGATTGTGTGATTGGTATGTTATGTGCTTTGCACAGGGAAAGGTAAGCTATTTAGTATTTTAAACAACACTAAGTCAGACACCTTCCCTCCTTATGGAACAATTGTATGTAATTGTACTTTTTATAGTATTTTGGAAGTATTTAGTGCTTTTTCTTCAAAAGAAAGTTGGTCTGTATAGCCTTTCTTGGACAACAGAAGTTGTTAATTAATCTGCAGATAGTATGTTCAGCATTTTCAGTAGGAAACACTGTGATTGAACTCAGTGATGGGTGTGAAAAAGCCTGTGTTTCCTTTCTAATTTTGTTTGGTTTGGTTTTAAGAGAAACAAAATTTCTGAGACACCAAGGCCTTAATAGGTCTGGTTTTCTCTTGACCTTAAGGGAACTACAGGTTCCCAGATTTTCGTTTTACTTTTCAAAGGTAGAATTTGGGCTATATTGTGCAGAAGCCAGTGGGGAGTCTGGCAGTGTAAAAGTATCTGTGGATCAGATTACAATATAAATCAGTGATTTTTAGGTATATTTAAACTTGTATTATTTCTTCCACTTCATGGATAACCCGCAAGCAATATACCCTGTATTTGGAAGTTCATCAAAAAGCCTGTAGTAGTTAAAGATTTGGGACTATGCTGACGGAAAGTTTGTTTTTAATGCCCAGTTTTGTATTGAGGACAAACTACATTGATATTTTGAGATAATCCTAAAAATGTCTCAATTGAAAAAGCACTTCATTTTCTATTTAAGAATTCTAGAGTCTTGTGACACTTCGAATCTCACAGTGGTTTTAACATACACCTTGCTTCTTGCTGGAAAACTGAACATTAGATTTTTGGCAAAAAGTTAGAGCTGTGTACATACCTAATGGGTTTTTCTCATGTTTCCTTTTCATCAGCATAGAAGGCAGGGGAGCTTGTTTCTCACAATACAACTTCACTGCTCTGAAAGCATGATAGTTCCATATAGGAAATGGGTTTTTGGGTGGACGTGTGGAAATGAAGATTGAGGCAGGCTGAAATATGTCAGAAAAATACCTGTGTGTGCAGACTCTTGGACAGTGAAACTCAAGTGAACATGTGTTTGACCATGTGCATAGAGAAAGATGCTATAGCATATGGCTTGAGTACTTCCCTGTGAGAAGAGATGAGAAAGGGGTGTTTGACAGAGAACGTAACAAATACAAGTATATCAGTAACACAAGTGCATGTCTCGTCTTTTAAAGATTTTTGAAATTTTTGAATCAAAAATAACTGCCAAAAATGTCACAAGGCAAATGTTAAATTTAATGTTGCAGTCCTACCTACAAGCACCCTAGTTAAACTTCAACCATGTGAACTGTGTAATTACAGTGGTTATATAGTGTTTTTATAGAGAATATTGTGTATAGTTACAGGGCTTAGAAAAAGTCTGTGGTGTCTTGTTTCTTTTCTCTAGGAAAAAAAGTCCTATCCCATTGGGATTTATTTTGTTTATTTTTCTGAACTTCTGGGTATTTCTGAATGCATTTGCATAAACTTTTTTGAAAGGTTTTGATGCTTGAAGTATGATTTTCAAATTTCTGCCTGTGAATAACATAAGATAGAGGGATGTTGAGGGTATTAAGGTGCTTTGCTGTTTTCCTAGTAACTAAAATAATGCACAAAAAATTATGAATAACTTTAGAACAAAAGAGGGATGAAAAATTATACTGGCAGACAGTAACGAGACTGATTTCTAGATGAAGCAGACTTTGCTGGATATTGTGGGTAGAAACAGATGTACGAAAGCATGGTCTTTGTGATAATTTAGAAATTGATGGGAGTTTTATGGCCATTTGTGATATGGTTTTCTGTAAAGCTTAGTTGTTTTTCTATATATATGTTTATATATAGATGTTTAAGGCCTTTTTTCACAATGTTGCTAGATTATAGTGATGTGTCACGTAGTAAATACAGAAGCTTTTAACCAAGTAGATGACTTAGTTTCTGGGGAGTTGTAATGCAATTTATAATGAAAATAGCGGAAATCTGGGGGAGAAACATCTGTGTTCAGGCTTTCTTAAATTACATTTTCTGCAATATCCCCCTTTTTTGGCCAATACAGAATAACCAGAACAGACATTTGGAGAACTTAAATTGGTTTAACTTGAGTCTTGGTAATGAATAGGTGTTGTAACATTGAATATACTAGCAAAAGTGTTCAAGGACTGGTATAAACCAGCATGTAGACTTAATTAGTAAGTTGGGGGAATGATTTATATTCAGTTTGAAGTTATGAAACTTTAAAGCTAACTCTTTTGAAAATGTATTCGATAAGGTGAAATATTTTTACTTTTTTATTTTTCTTAAGTTTTTCCCCAACAAAAATGTCCTAATCCAAGTTTATAGGGCTAATATTGACATTTGGGTTATCATAGTGTCAATGATTTTGTTTAAGAGTAGCACTTGGAGATTGTCATTGTCACTTAGGTAAAGAGATGTTGAGCTGAGTTATGGTGAAATGTGACTGTGTGGTTCTGGGTCTTCAGACTGTGTATGTGGATTAAATTAAATTTGTGTGCTGGTGTGATGGAGGAGGTGTGTTCCAGGAGGTAGCAGCGTGGAGGGAAAGGAATTTTTTTTTTAAAGTAGACTGACTAAAATAGATTTTTAAATGCTTCAGACATTTTATTCAGCCTTTTCTGTTTGAACAGGTGATAAAATTGGAAGATTAAATTATTTTCTGAGCTGAAAGAAACAAAGAAATCTTCCATTTTAAAAGTCACTGTTCAACTGTATTACAGATTAATGTTTGTTTTAATCTGTTTTACAAGTTTGCTGTTTTTAATTCTTGCTGATGGATCATGAACTCAGTGTTCTGTGTAGGCTCAATAATTTCCTTCAGGTTGCTCATGGTGTAAGGTACTTACGAACAAAACGTCATTTTACAATGGAATGTTTGTGGGAAAATACAGCATTTTGATGCTGTAATGGCATTTGTGCAATTAATTGTTCTTTGTGGGGAATCTCTCCTCAGATAAATAATGTGTCAAAATTCTTGGTGTAAAAATACATCACTATATAGGTATGCTGTACATCATAACTGATAAGATGCTGTCATTTAATACGTACAAGGAAATGGATTTATACTACTCTAGATCTTTTTTTGACATGTGATAGATAGAAGGTTAATTGATGTTAAATGGATGCTTTGTTAGCCCTTCATCAGCTACTAAACTAGTACAGGAGAGGTGCAAATCATTACTACAAAAGGCCAAGACCAGTATGTTTTCTTAGTGAGGTTTATAGGTCTTTTTTTATCCCTCCCTTCTTTCCCTCCTTCCCAACCACACGAAACATAACCAGCTGTAATGATAGGAGGAGAGAGCAAGCAGCTTTTCTAAACATACACACACTCGCGCTCCTGCCCCCCTTTTTCCTCCTCATACCTCCGCAGAGTGACAGCTTCTAGATGTTGCGTGCGAGTGAGTTCAGCTGGTGCTGTGTGGTCTGAGTGTGTGGTCTCCAGCTCAACGGAGAGGCTGCTAACAGGGTGGATGAGAGAGAGCAACACTGTTTACTTTAATTTATTTCGGATGCCGGAACTGTGCCCGGAGTTTCTCCTGAGCCGGGTTCCACAGTTAGCGGTGTCAATCCCTCGCAGCTGCAGCCCAGGCTGCGACAGGCGCTGAACTCCTCTGCCCGGGGCTCTCGCAGCATCTGCCTCAGGTCCAGCCTTTTAATCCCTTGTGACTCAGAAATGTTAATGGCATCACCAAGTGCTGTGATTATTTTGCTTTCGCTCTATCAAGATATGTAGCCATGAAGATGTACCTTGCTGGGTTAAGGAAAGCAGGACCTCTGAGATAACTGAGGAAATATGCGAGTATGGCTATTGTGAAAGCAAAACTGCTGTGCTTACTCCTTGCCTACCCTAAAGCTCTGTAGTACACCCTTCATGAGTGGAATATTCAGGAGCCCTTTTAAAAAGAAAAGGCTATTGTATTATGTCATTTAATACTACAAATCTTTCCTTTTTTGTCATTTGCCATCTCCATCACAGCACTTGCACATCTTCCCAAATTGAAACTGATTTTGGCACATAATGTTGTTGTAGATTAGCATGTTTGTCAGTGTTAATACTGGCTTGAATCAACATGCCGGATATGACAGGGCAAGACAAATGAGGCTTTGTTTTTCCTGTGTGACAGTGAAATTACCCCCTTTTTTTATGTTTGTTCATATTTTCATTATAAGTAGCTTAGTGGTGTTTTGAAGAGGTTTTCTCCCCCCAAATGTAAGATTCGTGAGCACTTCTTGTTTAAATTGATAAGTCTTCTTTTATTATTTAAATAAACATGCATAGATTCTTAATATCACTTGGAATTTCAGCATTGTTTAGCTTATTCACTTCCCAGTCTTTTCTGGCAGGCTTGCAGGAATGGACTTTGTATTATTAATGCAGTGTTGAAGGCTGTGGAAATTCTAGGGCACTGAAGATCTCCAGAGGGGTTAATAAATGTCAGTTATTTTCACAGTGCTGCTTTTTGGGTGCTTTTAAATCTTGGTTTATGTAGATTGTCTGTTTGAATTTATATTGTTGGGAAGATAAAGCACAGAAAAGGTTGCAATAGTGTTTTTCATCATTTTATAATGATTTTGAGTACAAACATGTAGGAAACTTCTTGCTTTGTCATCCTCCTTGAGGTCATTTGCTGTGTCCCTTTACTGGCTGTCATAATCTGTTGTACTTAGGGGACTCTTTGAATTTTCTAGTGAAAACCAATTATTAGATCTATTTAGTAGAAGCACAAGTTTGTGTAGCTTAAGGTGAAAAGGCCATTATCTAGGTTCTGGAATCTGAGTGTTTACTACTTGTTTTAAAAAGGGCATTTCATGAATCTGTTCGTTTGGAAAGCATTTAATGCTGTGATGTTAGTGTGAGAAGAGTACCTCACCTGCTATTGGTTTCAGGTTGTTTTGTTTTCTAAAAAGTAAACAACATCCTCTGAGGTATACTGCGATTTGAACAAGGGTGATGCTTTAGCCATTTCTGCTGCTCAAAATGTTTAAAATTGTATGCTATCACATACATATGAGTGCGAACAAATGAATATTTGATACCTGAAGACTTGCATGCTTGCTTGTAGCTTACACTTTCTCAGAAATGACAAATAGGCTTTTTCATACCTCTCTTCTTGACAGCTCAGATTCCCTTTGCTAGATGACCATGGCACTTGCATTGACCTTGCGTCTGTCTTTCTCTGAGTCTTCGAGTTCAGTGTCTGTGACAAAGTACTGCTGAAAACCTTAATTTTATTGATATTTCAGTCACTGGAACCAACTTGCAATCTCAATTCAGAAGTCAGTAACTCCTTTTTAAAACATTTCAACTACTTATTTTTCCACCAGTGAAATTTGTCAGGTGGCACCTGGTTGTTACTCATGTTCCGAAGTTCCATGCCTTCGTGATGTTTGTAGTTTTCCTCTGGGATTTGAACTTAGCAACCAATTTAATATCCTTAAATCCTGAACTTCTGTTGTTCACTTATTTCATATTCTGATACTTCTTCCAGACAGTACTCTGCTTTACAGGACAGATACAGTAGATATTGACATTTTACTTTGTTATTCTCTGCTTGCTGTTGAAAGTTGAATGGGGAAACCTATTTAAAAACTCTATCTTTAAACTAACAGAAGGTTTGCAAAAGTAAAAAAAAAAGTTAGACTTGTATCTTCCCTTATGTTGGGCCATATTTCATTTCTTCGTTATTTGTTTTTAAAGTGGCTTTTCGTAAGATAAAGAGTGAAGATGTCCCCTCTTTAGCAAGCTTGTAGTGCTCAGAATTGTCTGGATTTTTATTTTTTGTAACCAAACCTTTGTGAGAGGACAGTTTATTTGAGAAGCTCATGTAAAGACATAGATGATGTTTATGAAAGGCATTTTTCAAGATGGCTTTGTAGTAGGTGGTCTTTGCAGAGGCTTTCTAACTCCTTGCACTTTCATAACAAGAATTATGACAGAATAATAGAATAATATGGGCAAGATCATGGGAGCAGTCAAACAGATGTCATCCTTGTTAAACTGTTGGGGAGATATTGTGAGGAAATGAAGTTTTTAAAAAACGGGAGGAGTAGAGAGGGAGAGGGACTCTTGTTAGTGTCGAAGATTGTCCCTAGCAAAAAAAAATCGTCTTGTTAACAATTCTTCAGTGAGCCTGGCTCCACAGGGGAAATACCTTGATTTTTAGATTTGTTATTATTCTTGTTTTATACATAGTACACATTTGTAAAGAATACAATTTCTCTTTAGGGCGATTTATAGAATTGCAACAAATGCTCCTATTAGTTTATTGTATCTTTTAATGTAATACATTTTTTTCAGCTTTGTATTAAATATTAAATGTATATATATTAACTTGCTTTTGTGCCACAGTAGTATACTGGCTAGGCTTCCCAATAAGCAGTTTGGTCATTTTAATTATTGACATGCTTGTGATAAGAAGAATGAGAAGAAATACTATAAATGAATTGAAGGCTCCCAAGCAATTGTCTGATAATTGTAATAAGGGCAAATTCCATACAGTTACTTCAGTTACTCTTTGAAATAAATGAAACCAATTGCTATTTAAAAATAATAATAGAGCATCTCAGTGCTGTAGTGCTTTTGTAATGTGTTGAGATTTACTGTGGTATTCTCATTCCAGTGAGGTATTTTAAAGCAATTCTACAGTAAGTATGGAAATACTTTGGAAGAAATGTTAGATCTCGTGAGGCTCAGCATTTTTATTACATTTATTTAGCTCATCATGAAGGGGGATCTAGCGCCAATTTCTGAAATCCAGAAAAATATGTTGTAATATTACTTTTGAGTTTTGGGATTGATTCAAGGCAATTACCTGTGTGCCTAGGTATTTTGAAAGAAACAATGCAAGGGAGCCATAACATTTGGGGGGTGGGGGTGGGGAAGGGAATGACAACCAAATAATACCAAAGTAGCTTCTATTTTACTTGTTTTCCTCAATATTTCTTCCTTTATATGTTATCACCGAGTTCCTGAAGATGGCGTTTTTACATCTGTGTTACTGATTAACTTTCCACAGAATCTTTTAAAAACATTTGCCCAAAAGAGGTATTTTATGTTGTCTTACTGGTATCTATATGCATGCTGCTTCCTGCAGAAAGTGATCAGGTGTCCATGTGGGGACGTAACCCCACAGTTTATTTACAGCTGTTGTCTATCTTTGAGCTCTGCTGAGGATCTGTAAGAAAAGCTGCAGAGGCTACATAGGTAAGATCATGAGGAATAGATGCAGTTTGTCCTCCTTGCTCTGCGTAAATTCAGGCACCTGATTCTTCTCTAACATCCTCTTTGCACGGGACTCTAGAGGAAACTTTAAATTCTGAAAAGGCTAAGCTTCTGTGCATATGCCTCTTGTAATTTTATGGGAATAAACAAGACATTCCCTGCAATTTCTGATTCAGATTGCTCAAGGTAGTATTAGGTTTAGCAATGGGAACTGGGGAGCTTATTTCTGTTGTGCTGCCTGTTGTTTTGTCAGCTGATGCAGTGGCAATGTAGCTTTGAATGTAGCTGGATAAGCCTTTTGACTCCAGGACTAGGGATCTTGAGAGAAGATCAGGACTATCATTTTCATCTGTGGTGAGGAAGTACATCAGTAGTAGTGCAGATGGGCTGTCTGTACAAGAAGGCTTGGGGTCAAGAATGGAAGGTAAGGAAGAGGAATTACCAAGATGTCTGTATTTGAAAGGAGTTTTGGCATATTAACAGCCTGCACCTGCCTGCTTGAACTTCTAAGTAAGAGGTCAGAGGGAAAATCAGCAGGATAGGGGCAGGAAATAGTTTGGCTGCAGGACTAGGACATTGCCTCAGTTTTGAAGTGAGGCAGAGACTGCCTTTCTCTGTGTGCGTGTGTGCGAGGAAAAGAGTGCTAGGAATGAAATAGGAGTAGGACATGAGGGAGCAGGAGGGAAGGGACTCTGCCTGTCAGAGCACAACCTTCACTTTCATAGTTGGAGGTGGCTATCAGATAGAGTCCTATCCTTAAGTGCTGTTCTAGTGCTGGAGGTTATGGACTGCATCTGTTGACTACTCACTTCTTTAGCCTTGTGTTGGGTTCATGTAAAACGTTCCAGTATTTTACATACAGGCTTCTAAGAGCATCCATATAATACAATATACCATAATTCCTTTTTCAACAGTTTGTTGCTTGCAAAAAACTGGGAAATTAATGTTTTATTAAAAATATAATGCAATTTTTAATGTGGTGAAATTAACCAGTCAAGAAATACTGAGGTTTACCAGTTAAAAACAGGAAAACAAACCACCTTACTTCCAGACATATTGTGTGTATTATCGTGGGCTCTTACCAGACTTCCCAGGATGTGGCTTACATTATGTTCTTGCTTGTTCAACAGGAATCTGAATCTCTTATTAACTGCACACTCTTCGAAGGTAGTCTCAAAAGTTCTCTGAAGATATTAATAGTTCTGTGGTGTTCAGAGCATCTAAGTGCCTCTTCCATATTAATGAATTTGTTTTCAAAATAGCTTTTGAAGTGTGTGGTAGCATTGCTATTTTAAATATGTGAAACTAAGAAACAGACATTTAAGACCAAATGTATGTGTAGATTTGAGGTGGTTATTTGGAACCTGAATATTTTGGAGGATTTTGCAGTATTCCCTGTGTCCAGGGAACATTTCGCACTGACTTCAGGTATGGCTGTCAGCTTTGAAGTTGGACATCCGGAAACTGAGAAGGAAAAATTGTTACTGTAAGGTTTTATGAGTGACCTGTTATGCGTCTGTGGTATAGATAGAGGATCCTGTTCTGGAGGCAGTATTTGATTATTTTCACCATGACATCTTCCTTCTTATGCTTGCCTTCCTGATATCCATCATTTTCAGTGCATGATCCAAGTTCAGAACATGAAGAAAAACTGGCCAGTGGGAGCTTATTTGATCCTCGTGGCAGATCTTTCTAGTAACGCTGAAAAATTTGGGGAGGTTGTGTAGAAGCATGGTATATGGATGGTGCAATGAATGTATTTTATATATGCAGAAGCAGCTGAAACAAAGATAGCTTACTTAATTCTGGTATTTCCTAACTGCACATGCTTGGAAACTGTAACTTTACTGCAGTTTGTTGTTAGGGATGATTTACAGAGGTTCTGAGTAAGAATAGAAAATATACCTTGGTCCAAAATAAAAATAGGTAAGAGAAGCCTTGTGAAGCTTGGGTTATATTCTACATATTTTTCATCAATCTGAACTTTTAAAATTGTGTACACTAAAGTGTTCTATGTGTGTACCTAAGGTTTTTGAATACTGACCTGTTTCATCACTCCTAGATTTTCTTAGAAATAAACATTTCTTCTTATAGGGTATTTTTTTTTCCTTTCCAATGCAGATGAATTCCGATTAGAAACTGATCATAGATAGCTTTGTAAAGTTTCAGAAAACCAGGCGAAAGTCTTTTTTACTAGGAATTTCAAGCATGTTGTTGTGTCTTAGTAGAAGAATTCAGGAGTCATGAAATGGAATAGGTGATGCAAAATTTCCATTGAAGTCCTTAAAAACCCTTTTTTTTGCCTGCCTTATGACTTCTGTAGGATCTGTGTACCTATGGGCAAGCTTTATGTTTAGTAAGTGTTATTAATGTGGAGAAGTTGGTGGGAACTAATGTGCTTCAGATTATATTCATCTGCTTCTTGTAGCTGCAAAGCTGCACAAAGGAAACTGCTAATAAGACATAGGAATTTGTGATCAGTTGCACAGTGAACTAAATGTAGGCTGCGTAAATCCCTAGCATACTGGTGTTTCTATACAGAGCTGATTTTGGATGCAAAGGAATACTCTTCTCAAAATGCTTCTTCAATAATTTAATGTACATTCTTGTTAATCTGTTGGTATATTATTTGTTTTGTTGATGTTCTCTGCTAGTATACTGTCTGTAAGTAATGTTTTAATTTTCCCAGTGTATATAAATGTTGATGCTTTATACAAGTAAGTGCTGGGGGCTTCTTCCCATGGGACTGTCTGATTTTGATGGGGAAGTTATCCGAATACATAATCACTGTGTACTGCTTAGCTTAGCAATTCTAGGCTTAACTAAGGAATACAATAATAACTTTCTAATGCAGGATTGAATAGGCTCATTTGAATTCTGATACAAGTGATTTGAAGTGTGTGTATGTAGTTTCATTAAGCATTTTGAGGGTTTAATATTTTTCTGATTATACTTTTTCTTTACAGTTCAGAACTAGAACTATACTTTAAAAAATGGAAGTGCAAAGGAGGTGTGGAAGTTCTTTATTGTTTTATGACTGTAGCAAAAAAGGTTTTGAGTGGCATTCCATATTTATGTTCAAGTTTCTCTACCATTTTTGAAGAACAGCTTAAAAGGTTTTAAATAGTTTTTACATAATATAATTATTGTTTTTAAATGATTGTTTCTTGCTGAACAGATAAAAACAACTCAGTATTCAGTAACTGAGTCGACGTCATGTCTCGAGCACGGCAGCCCCCACTTGTAACTGGCATCTCTCCCAACGAAGGCATCTCATGGACAAAAGTGACAATTAGAGGAGAAAATTTGGGGACTGGGCCTACAGACCTCATCGGTAAGCTTAAAAAAAAACAAAACCCCTTCTTTTGAGACTGTAGTGTGTCACGTTTAAGATGTGGTTAGGGATAATTATTTTGCATTGTAAAATCTGTGTTGTGTGGTATGAGGAATGCCCTTTTCACAAATGTACACTTGGATCTGTAAATTCAGGGATGCTGCCTGACGTGTAACTAATCAGAATGACCATACCTTGCTAGATGAACCCTTAGCCTGACTCAACATCCTGCACTGAACACTGAGAGTGAACACCCATGGAAGTGTACTACGAGAGGGCAGATATAATGAGATGCTTCTTTTTTGCTTTACCAGGCATTGAAAATTTCAGCATAGAAACTTTCCTATCATAGAGTGTTTTCAATATATTGAGAAGGTCACTGAGCATTGCTATTCCTTGAATTAGTGTAAAAGTTAATTTGTGTATCTGCAACAGTTATGACAGACCTGGTGTGATAATTTAGCTACAAATTATGTGATGAACCATTTCCTTTGCTGCTTTGATTTTTAACATGGTGGTTTCATTTAAATAATCACGTCTCCTTTGCTGAAAGATGGAACAAGCAATTTTCTCTGATTCTCCTGACCATACAGGTCTTGCTCACCACCGCTCTGTTGTCTCTTTTCCAGGCTGAAAAGTCTTAGCGTACTTAAATTTTCTCACATGTCTTTGACCCTTCTTCTTGCTCTTCAGTGAATCTCTTTTAGTTTCACTATCAGTTATGTGTGAATATCATCCTGGTTACGTGCAGTGTTCAGGATCTGTTGCGCAGTTATGACTCGCCTGAAGTCCATTGGAATTTTGTTAGCCATTGCTAGAAACAATTTTTCACTTCATGACTGTAAACCAAGATTCCTGAATTCTATTCATGGCCAGTAGAATGAACTCTGTGGCTAAGCATAAACTACTACAGTTTTCCCCTTCAGTTTGCTGCCTTTCAAAAGGGGAAGCACTATTACCCTGAGCTGCTAGACAAAGTTGTGGTACACTAATGAATGTTTATTGAGAAATAGTCAAATAACAATATTAGAGTTGAGTATATTTCTGTGTATTTGTGTGATTGATGGACTTCAACAGCCTAGTTAGTTTATTAGTATGAGCCTCTTGGAAGTGATCAGTGCTAGGTTCTTGGAAGGAAGACATGTCCTAAACTGTGCCTCAGTATTATAGCTGAAAAACTGCTAATGTTTTTTCTCTTTTGGTTTTTTTTTTTTTGTTTGTTTTTTTTTGTTTGGTGGTTTTTTTTTTTTTTTTTTTTAGAGTAATACTTGTAACACATAGCTGCTAATAATCTCATGCTTTGAGGTAAGAAAAAAAAAAATATAATGGATTGCCTTTTTCATTTTTTTTCCCTTAGCTCAATTCTCAGCTTTCTCCAGTAAGTGCTAAGGCCCCAGACATGTAAAGACCTTTTTTAATGGTTAAATCAGGCATGTGAATATTCCCTGTGATTTGAATGGAAATAGTTGCAAAAGTGAGCCTTCGTAGGCGTGAGATTGAAGCAATCTTGAGTGAAGGTTTTATAAAGTTTAGAGGCTGCTGTTTGAGGTGCATTAGAGTAAAATGAAAAGCAAGAAACTTTTATATATATAAACAGAATATCACATAATAGAAGAACATGCCTTTTTGTTTCATTTGAGAGAGCCTTCTAGTAATCTCTTTGTATCTTTGAAACCAAATAAACTTTTTATTTGTAACTCGATAGCTTATGATACAAAAAGTCAAATCGAGGAGATACTTGTAACATTTGTTCTCTCAAGGTTTAGTTTTTCTTCTAAGACATTTGTGGTTGTAAGCAGTTTTGTAGGCATTGTAGAATTGTCAATATATAAGCTTAACCAAAATTGGAAAGTCTCAATAAGAGAATTACCTGTGCCTATGTATCGAAAGGTACATAAAACTAGAACCTGACTATGACATTCTCAAAGATCTTTGTACCATGCAACAGATTAAAATGAGATTTTATTTAAAGGGAAGTTTTCTCTTTTTGGAAAAAAATACGTATCTATACTATCAAAAAGTCTCACTGAACATGACTTCATTTGATTTAGGCTGTTTCCTTCCATTTTGGATCTTGTCAGCTGTTGTGGTCTTGTTCTCTTGAGAGCTTTAGGAACATCTGATGAGTATAAAACAATTGATACACGAATCTTCAAAAGAGTTGTTAAAACATTTTTACCCTAATAAATTGCTATAATTCAGATCTTGATTTTACAGTATTACTCAATTTAACCATAAATTCCAACCTTTGAAATTCTAGGGTGAAGACCTCTTTATGAATGGTTCAGACAAATCCTTTCAGTTAGCCTTACTTCCTACCTCAATCTTTTTTATCTTTTTTCCTTCAGAGGAGTTGCTAGTGTGAAACCAGGGGACATGTAATAATATAACCTAATATTAAAACCCATGCATCATAAATGCATGAGTTTTTCTTCCCTTCTGAAAGTATAAACTGGCCTGCTTAAAATGTTGCAAATAAATTACAACCAAAATATTTTATTTTAGGGCTTTTTTGGCATATATCCTATTTCACACCCCCCCTCCCCTCCTTTCAGGCATTTAAAAAAAACAAAACAAAACCAAACCATAACAAATCTACTGTCCTTGCTTAAGTAAAATTACTTTCAGTTTTAATAAGATTCAGTGCCTTTCTGGTTTTTATTTTTTGGTTTTCATTTTCAAAATAGTTTTTGGCAGGAAGAGGGCATTTTTATGTCTGATGACCATGAAAACTGCCAAATTTGTCTTCTGGGTAATATCAGAGACTTAAATTGTGAGAGGAACTAAGTGTGAAGCTTTGGTACTGAGCCACATATGCTGACCCTTGTCTGCCAGTAAGAATTTTTTTAAATTGGTCAGAGCTTTCTAGAAATTAAAAGCAAAAGCCAAGCCAACAGGGGAGGAACCGCTATGGCTGTCTAATTTATACTCCAATACAGCCAACACACCAGTATGGCCATGTCCTTTTGCACATAAGGCAAAATGTTTCTAGGTAAGTATGTTATTTAAGAAGAACCTAATGAAGTTATTCTCTAAATAGATACTGTAGAAATTAGGTTCTAGCCAATTCTTCAGGACAACAAAACTCTTGATTGTTCTAGATCTGAGAAAACATTTCGTTAGTTTCATGGCTAAAATATGTTGTATTTTTATTTCATAGTTTGTCATGTGACCTTCTGTCATGAGAAAGTTTTGAAGAGGAAATAGATGAACATTACCTGGTTATTCTTTCGTACAACAGAGGCAGTTTATTTAGCACTATCAGTCTTGTATCTTGGAATTTTGTACAGAAGCGATCAGGACAGAATGTTTGTAAATTAATTTTTTTTTTTTTTTTTAAACCAGGAAATCCTCCTGTGTCCCCAAAAGAGCCACTAAACAAATATGGTGTAAGAAACACAGTGCACTGTAAATATTTTGCAGAGGGTTTTTTTTTTTTTTGCTTTTGCTGTGCAAAGTCATATAGAGTGAACTTATGAAAATTTTTTTCATGCAGTTTTGATGGAAGTTTCACGTAAGTACAATACTGAACAGCAGTTCTCTAGTATCTTGCAGATAGAAGATGCATTGTACACAAAGTAAAAGTTGCAGTAGCCTGTAACTGGTAGAAGAGATTACAGCAACTTTAAGCAACACTGCATGTATCTTACACAGTTTTACTAGGTCAAAAGACCTGATGTCACCAAGGGAACATCTGAAAAAGTATTCATGACTCTTCACTGTAGCTGGCTGGAAGGGACTGGAGAAAGGTCATATATTTATGTAAAATATATGAAGCATAATAAATGTATTTGCATTACAGAATTTCAGAAGATACTTCTATTCCAATAGGGTATTTCTCTTTTCTTTTTCCCAGGATTAACAATCTGTGGGCACAACTGTCTACTAACTGCTGAGTGGATGTCTGCCAGTAAAATTGTGTGTCGAGTTGGACAGGCTAAAAATGACAAAGGAGACATTATTGTTACTACGAAGTCTGGTGGCAAAGGAACTTCAACGGTTTCCTTCAAACTGCTTAAACCTGAAAAAATAGGTATTTTTCTTGTTCAAATTCATATCTCTCTTCTTTGCTAAACACATATATAACTGAGTGCCTTTTAAATAAAATGTATATTTAAAAGGGATCCACCTCAGGACTATCTCCAGTTTTTAGAAAAAGCAGAGTATGTCAATAAAAGGTGCAGCTACATACATAGAATAACTAATGCTATATGTGAAATTAATCCTCCTATCTCAATATCCTGTTAAAACAGTCAATGACTAATGAAAAGTAGCCCTTTATTTTTTTGTAAGGAATATCACTAAACTTCTAAAATTAAAAAAAAAAAATCATAATCGCTCCAGTAACTGCTGTTAAGTGTACTAGATAAATACAAAATGTAAACCTAAAAAATACAAACCTTTACACCTAAATCCTGAGCTGATAGTTAATCCTTTAAAGAAAGTTGAGTTCTCAGTGACGTGTCTTATTTGTAATTCAAACCATCCTGCAAAATGAAAAGTTTTAAGTATTTCTCATGAGATGTTTAACCATTGAAATAATGCTGCCAAGCAGTCTAGGACCTCTGCCTAATTTAGAATCCAGTCTAAATACCCTCAGGATTGAAAATGCTTTTTTCGGAACACCTCATCAATGAAGTTGGATCATTATCTTTTCTAACATAGGGGTTCTCACATGAACTGTTTTAGGCTTTTGTTCTCTGTGGTTCAGTGACAGTTAAGTAACACATAATTTCTCCCAAGCTGTACTAAGTTCTTAATAATAGAAAGGTGAATTAAGTGCAAGTGTTGGTGATTGGAAAGAAGCTTTTGTTGATGGGAAAGAAGAACTGATATTTTAGAAAATGGGTATGAGGATGGGGTCATTTCTGGTGTTGATGGGTATGTTAAAAAAGGACATAGCCAGGAGTAGAACTGGCTGCATTTTTGGCCAAGGGCCAAGACATATGGTGCCTCACCTTAACACACTGTCTGAGCTAAGGCTTTGGAAACAAAGTCAGTCCTGTGTCCTTGGAGTCATCCATGTTGGTACGTGGCCAAAATTCACTTACTTTTTGGCTAGTGACTGGCACAGAAAAGGGATCTTCCTTAAATTATGCAAACTAGATGACTTCCAAGTAATTGCTTATTTTGCAAGTAGTAGATGACAAGGTTTGGACAGATACCAGAATACATGGAGGAATGAAAGATATACCCTGTGATCAGGAAAATGCCCTTAATGTGCATGAAACTGTACTCTCTAAGAGGGTAATGATTGATGCCCAGCCACAAATATCTTTTCAGCAGCTATAATAAAATAATATAGCATAATTGCATCCAGGTTGTTTTGCCATGTATCTTCCAATATATTACCTAGGCATGCATTTTACATTTATCAGGATTTTTCAAATTAATTCAGTATGTTAGAATTTGATGGTGCTGGACCGCCCTTGTTGTTTTAAGGATCTGCGCTTTGTTTTCTCTAGGTATCTTGGATCAGTCTGCTGTCTGGGTGGATGAAATGAACTATTATGACATGCGCACTGATAGGAATAAAGGGATTCCCCCCTTGTCCCTACGTCCAGCTAATCCACTTGGTATTGAGATAGACAAGTGAGTACCAAATGCCTTTAATCCACTTTTTTAGTGTTGTTTTGTTTTTTTTTTCTATGTATGCCTTTGTGAATTCTAGAAAAATTTAATGCTTTACAGGGCAGGGAAAGATTTAAGAATACATATATTAGTTGTGTGCTGTTTGGTACTCAAATAGAGTTGTTAGTGCATGTTCTATCCTGCTTCATCATCCTGATTTTTGTATTATCAGTTAGAGCTGTAGATAATCTAAAAGCCTGATGCATTGAACCCCGGTGATGTTTAGATTTTGTGGATTGGTGAATAACCTTGGGCTTTGGATTTATATGTTGTAGTTATGGAATACATACTGTTGCATTTGAGTTTCATGGGGATTTTAAGGATGTTTACATTGTCATCTGTTGCTAAAATTGCTCTGATAATATGATAAAACACTAGTTTAGTTCATTAAATTTCTAATACTGCTTTCCAACCCACAGACTTCTGTACTTTCATTTGCAAGTATGGTAAAATTTATGACAGTGTTTTCTGAAATAGAAATTTTACAGTGAGTGATAAATGGAATTAGAGGACTTTAAATGGGACACTCTTAGGACTCCAAGCCTGGCCAGCTCCTAGAAAGAGCATCAGGAGTAATATATCTCTTGTTCAGGATACTAGCTTTACCTAAACCAAAGGCCAATTAAAATTAAACTATTGCTAGGGGTCTCATCTGCTGAATACTCTGTTTGTGAGGGGGAGTGTGTTGGATAAAATCTGCAGTATCCATTTTTACCTTGTTCTAACGGAGAAACTGCACTTTCCCAAAATCTTTATGGGATTTCTTTTGGATTTGCTATCACCTTGCAGTGTCTGGCTGTGCGTTTCTTTCCTAGTTTAAGTATGAATTTTCCTTTCTTTTCAAAGTACTAATACAATTTTTTGTAAGAAGTTGAAGATTTTGTCTCTTTGTAAGTATTCTCTATTCTCTGAAGTAACTTCTGACAGGTGGTGCTTTCATCTTCTCCAGTTTTCCAACCCTGTTAGAATGTGAATTCAAGGACTGTGGACAGTACTAGAGCATCTTACTAGAAGGGTTCTCTCTCCCTCTCCTGTTTGTAAATAAAAAACAAACAAACAAACATAATCCTTTTTACCACAGTTCTGCACTGGCCAACTAGCAGTGAGTTGTTGTTCTGTTAGCTCATTCTCTTAAGTCCCTGCTTTCTCTGGTGGCACAGTTGTTCATTAGTGCGTAGGGATGGGCTTGGATTCCCTTATCCTAGCTGTAAGTTATTTGCATTTGACAGTGTTTCTTTGTTGCTTCTTTGATAAGTCTGTCCTCTCAGTACAGATGAGAATTTTCTTCTTGATGTTTTTACCAACTATTTTAAACAATTATTGGTGATAAAGCTATTATTGGTGATGATGAAAGAGTAGTGTGGGTTTCTACAGATTTGCTTCTCCATGGGTTTTTGTACTTAGTTATTTAATCAATGTGATGTATTCTATAGGCATTGCATAAAAATAAATTTTTAATCCTATGGCAGGAACTCTCCTTTAAAATGACACTGTACTAATTTGCCCGGTTACTTTTTTCAATGAAGCATTTAATGTCAAAGCCCGTATAGTATGTTCTCAAACACTGTAAGAAACACTCGTGACTGGCTGATGTTTAAAACTAATATTTTCTATTTTAAATCTGTATTTGTTGAATCCTGCAAGAGCTCTTCCAATATTTTATCTGTGATCTAAGTCAAGATAACTAGTTCTGTTGCACAGTCCTCTATCCATAGGTTTCTTGCAGTACTTCTTTCTGTAAATACAATGGTTATGAAACAGTTAATTTTAATTTGTTCTGATTTTAACACAACTTCTAATATAGTATTTGAACTCATAACCAAAATTGGTAGTTCTTGGTTACAGTTCAGACAGTGTCATTGTGATAGATTTTTTTTTTTTTTTTTTTTTCCCCAGAAGCAAGAACAGCATTAGTTTAGGATTTATTTGATCTAGTCAGAAATACATAAATACAGATAGGAAAGAACCTTTTTTTGGAGGTGGATGGGGGAAATAGGGAAGTGTTTGAGCCTAGTTCATTGATCTCCAAATTCATTGGAGGTGAGGCATGAAAGTTATGGCAGGCACTGGGGTTGAAAGTGACCAGTTTGAGAAAAGGAACACTAGTCAATATAACAAGTAATTGTATAGAGGGATTGAGGGGTAAGTTGTGGAGATGGGAAAGATACAGGGAAAAGGAGAAGCCTGGTCTGCCCTCATGCTATGAGTGACAGCACACTGTTAATAGTTGTGACTGTAAATGGAACATTCTGTGTTTAATTAAAAACTGCCTCCCCAGTGGAGAAACTTTCATAATTTGCTTTAAAGATTGGAGCAATGTGCTATTTATTTAAACTATTTGGTATTAGAGATTATTTTATAAAAGCAAACTCGTACGTTTGGAAGTACTTGACGTATGGGATGGGTGAATAATAAGTTGTATAAGGTAGTGAAAAAAAGGCAATTATAGAGTAAGAAGGGGAGTAGATAAGCAAGATATTAGCGTTAACACTACTAGACATTGGAATAATTTGTCACCAGAACTGATAAAAGTGAATAGAATTTGGGAATGCTTTAAAAGAAAGGCTAATACGATGAAGAGCAGTTGTGTATACAAGGAGATGGGACTCTGCAGCATAATGGATCTCTCCTTATTAACACACCTTTGACTTCTTTAAGCTGTTTTTAAATGTATGCCAGTTGGGATGTATTTTAATTTTCAAGCTGAAGCATTCAGCATTGGTCTGACTTGGTAGGATTTACAGCCTTTGCAGCCTGATGATAATAAGGAAGCGAAGGAAGTGCCTTCTGTTCAATATGCAAATAGTGGTAAGCAAAAGAAACATTTAAAGAGAGGACGAGGGAGAATCACAGTGAAAAATAGATGTGAGAAAACAGGGTAGGAATAAGCTAGATAGGAGTATGATAAGAAGAATGCAGGAAGTGGGTAGACTACAGACTGAAAGAGAGAAAGAAGTCCTCCCTCTAGAAGGTAGTTGTCAATCATCAGCAAATGATATAGGAAAGACAAGCTGCAACATTGGAGTTAGATCACCTATCTGTTGTGATATGTTTGTTGTTTGTTTGTCTTTTAGTATGGGTTATGCTTGGTTCTAGAAATTCCTTTTGTGGTGTTTTAAAACAGTTTATGGTACTTTGTCCAACTGAAATGTGCTTAAAAACTAATCTTAGCTTTTGCATCATTCAGGTGGGTACTTTCAAAGTCTTACAAATGGAACATTGAAATACTAGAAAAAATCATGCAAGTAATGAGCAGAAGAAGTGCTTTAGTACAGCATTTCACTAAACAATTAGGCAAGCACAGGGATAAAAAAAAAAAATCCGACTCAGACTGGGATTTAAGTGAAGAGAAGGTTTGAATTGTGCATTCAGGGAAATAGATAGTATTGGGTATAATACATTCTATTAATAATTAGAATACTGCCAGTAGATGTATTCTAGGAGCAATATATGTTAACTCAAAATGTGCACTGGAATTCTCTTTTCATACTCAAGTTGCAAGGATGCAAAGTAAGAACTATGGATTTACACTCATCCTCCTGATAGTTTTTAAATAGCCAACATATTTTAAATGTTATATGTATACATGATGTGCAAACCACCATCTTCCAGCCTGCAAGGCAAACAGGTAGTAAGTATACATAATCTATGGCTGGTAAGTTCTTCATGTCTTCCAACAATTAATTGCTCTTCTTGTGCCATACAACCAAGAATCTCAGTTGTTAAATAATAATGTCTGTTGTAATGAAACTTGAACTTGCTGGTTATTATGTTTCACTGGTGATCCTTAGAGTCACAGATGTATTTGTAGAAGAGTGCACACATTTATTCTCCTGGCTTGCTAAGAATTGTTTGGTCATCTTTGAAAACACAGAACAGGTCCAGTCAGATCAACTTTTTTTTACTTTGCTATCGCTTATCGCAGATTGTGTGTATGATATGAAGTATTCTATTCCCACCAGTAAATAGGTACTTAACCTAGTTTTTTAATTTTCAGAATTAAGTAAAGACTGATGCAAAGCTTTAGTTTTCTATTGCTATCTTTATGCTGGCTTTAAGTGCAAAGCAGGTCTGTGCCACCTTCCTCCCCAAGGAATGTTTCTGGCTGTGGTGTTATGCAGATGTAGCCAGTAACCCTTACAGAAGGTTTAAACAGCTTTCAGGAAGAAAAGACTATCTAGAGTAGTTGCCTCAATCTAAGAAATGTGGAAAATTGGTATGAAAATGCTAACATTCACAGTGATGTGGCAGTACTTGGATTGGTTTCAACAGTTTAAAGCAGGTTGGTAGGTTACATCCTACCAACATAGGATTGTTCAGAATTTGAACAGTTCTGAGAGAAAATGTGATGCCTGCTCCATAAAGGCACTGGTTGAATTTTGTTGGTGGAAAATTTATATCTAGGTAATTACTTGTGCAGATGTACCACATACATTTCCCTCCTGCATGACAAGTCCTTATTTAATCAAAGGTTCCCTGCTTCCTCTACCTATTCTGTCAGACTAAAAAAATCCATTCTCTGCAAAGCAGGAACAGCAGTGTGGTGGTTATAAAATTTTTGAATAGTGTTTTTGTTGTTTTGCATGTAGCAGAGGTCATTATGGTGGATCCATCTCGTACATGAAAGCAAATGCTGACATGCTAAGTACATTCCACAAACTTCTGTATCCACCCACTCAATACAGATGCTTCCCTCTTCCCACGCCAGCTTCCAAAACAGTTCATCTGGAAGGAAGGAACAGATGATCTTACGCTGCCACCTAATGGTAAATATCAGCTTGCCTCCATGAGCTAGGAAAAGATTTTCTGGAGGCTTTGAAATTTACTTATTTTTAAGTGTCTTGTGTGGAAATGCAGTCAGTTTCATCCTTGAATTTTATGAGTTTGTGGAAGCTTTTATCAGAGAGGTGCATGCAGAAATATTGTGAAACCTGTGGGAGGGAGATGCAGTATATAGTATTATACAGTTCTAGTTTTATGATGTTAAAAAATATAGTAACATTTACTGCTTGTAAGGCTGATGTATCAGTTGCAGCTACCAGCCTATAAACTCCTAGTGGATTTCTCTCATTCTGCCACTTCTCAAATATGATTGTCATTTTGTTGTCGTATTTCTGATAAACCCAGTGCTACCAGGGAATAGTAGTGCATCCTTGTCCTTTCGCTGTTGGAGAGACCTTTGTTGGCACCTTCTGATTTGTTGTGTTTAGTCTATTCCAGTGTCCCTTATGCTGGTCTTCTTGCATACATTATTAACACAGTACAGCTGGTACAAAGCCTGCTTCTAGAAGTCTGACTGGTACCACACAGAGGGGGGAGTATACAGCAGTGTTAGCTGGAGCTTGTTTATGCTGGTTGCTATTCAGAATCTGTGTTTGTTTAAAGTTGCTCCTTTTGACCTAAAAACTCCTGTGGAATTGAGGTTCGGGTTACCTTTTGGTGGCTGTATCCTGTTTTGGGACCTGCCTTTAATCTGCAAATATTGTCATATATGCTGAAAAGCATACTATGAGATTCTGAAGCTCTGGGAGCAAAATAATCTTGACAGAAAAATTACAATTTGCTAAGTGCATTCCTGGTCAGGCTCTGTTTATTAGTATCCTTTGCATTCTGTTGCTGTTACTCAGTTGTGACTGCTTGGAGGCTGTGATTTACCCATGGAGATTACAACTAATCTTAAACCTCTGGAAAATATAAATGTATATTCACAAGTTCTGTAGTAGGATGTGTTTTAAAAAAAAAAAAAAAAACAAAACCAACTAACATATGCTGTGATGTTAGGTTAGGTTTGGTTTAGTAAGTATCAGGCTATACAGTACTGAAAGCCTGGGGTAGTGGAGGGACGGACTTGTATTGATGGGCACATGTGGTGCAAGTGGATCGATTTTATGCCTGTCTTTTGAATCCAAAGTAGATGTGCATGCCCTTTACATGCAAGCAAGGGCCACTACATCTAGTACTGCATGAGTGTGCTAGATATACTAAGAATGTCTTTGCGGGAAGTAAAAGTGTGTAGTAGCTTGAAACCAAAATTATTTTTGTTATAGTTCACGTGAATATAAATCTTAATTACTTCAATATTTAAAATTGGTTTTGATGAATTAATGAGATTCCTTTAAAATGTTAACTAGGGGTCTAGTACCAGATCTAATTCTGTTTTAAATAAAATAGTCTGCCTAGCAGGACATACTACGATAAAAATCAAATATGTGTACCTTTGCTGAAATTGTAAAGGTACTGAAATACGTAGAGTTGTCAAGGATGGTAAACTTCTCTCTTCTGTGGTTTCTGTATTCAATTTGTGGTTCCTGCTTTCTTTTACAGTGATTGCTTTTTAATCGATGATTAAGTATTCAGAGTTGCTTCCTGAAATGATTCTTGTGTAACAAGCAAATTAACAGAAAAATTATCAACAATTTCATTGTGTATCAGCATGGTCTCAGCTTTTGCTCTAGTTCATGTTCACCCCATAATGCTGAAATGAGTAAACCAGAAATACTTTCTCAAGTCACATATGTGCTTGTTTAAATGGTAAGCATGAGAAACTTCCAAGGACTTATTTATTTAATTTACTAATGGAAGTTAATGAAACAAACTTGTGTGTATGTGGAGTCAGTCTCTTTTTAGATGCATCTGGCCAGACATTTTAGAAGTACAGTTGCTTTTCAGTTTGAACTTTTTAGTGAGCAGCTTGTTGTGAAGACAGCTGTAACAAGTCATTCCAAGCTCCCCATATCTGTTAGTGGAAAAACTACTGGTGAAAGTTATGATAAAAATAAGGATACTACACCATAGAGTATAACATATTGTTAACATACCGCACACATTCACGTTCATGTTTCTACTCTGTTGTGACTATGTCTAAAATATGTCTGCACAGATAAAAGCAGCCATAAACACATTGCTAATTTATGGTTCTGCACAAATACATCTGCTGGAAAAAAACCTCCTGATAACTTTTTAATGCAGTCAAACACCAAACTGAAACACTCCCGCCAAAACCCCAACCCTTCATTTCTGTTGCACTGTCTGTGGGCAAAACTCATTTGCAGGAATTTATTACATCCCTAGCTGAATTATTGGTCAATATCATATTATACTATCATGTATATAAATAAAAACTTGTGGTTTTTTTCCCTAGGAATTGTCTGTCTCATGTATAAGCTGAAACTGCCATGCATATGTCTTACAATCTTGCAGTAATAAGTAGCATTTGGTAATGGTATGTTTGTTCAGTGGGTGTGGATTTTGTGTTATTTGTTCCTTTTGGAGTTTGAGGAAAATATATTGAAGTTCTGGAAAATGTGAATAAAACTCTGCTTCTGTATGTGTACATGCCCTTTTATAGTGCTTGCACCGAATGTTTGAGTTTTTTCTGAGGTAACTGAAAATTTCTTACTTTTTTGAGTTGCTCACAGAGATACCACCATATGTGGATTTAATATAAAAGCTTTTTTGGACAGCTGTTCCATGTATCACATGTGAAGTACTATCCTATAAATTCGTGTACCTGTTTGGCACTTTTTGCTACTTTGAAAAATAATATTTCTTAAAACAGCTTTAAAAGAAAGATAAATAAAAACTTTCTCCTTCTTACGTCCATCGGCATTTTCTGCTCAGTAACTGGCATTCCTTTTTTTTTGAAATGCAAGTATATTGGTAGTCATGAATCTCTCTACTTATGTTTGTAGGTTTTTTATATTAACATTATCATAGAATTATAGAATAGTTAGGGTTGGAAAGGACCTTAAGATCATTTAGCTCCAGCCCCCCTGCCATGGGCAGGGACTCCACACACTAGGTCATGTCGCCCAAGGCTCTGTCCAGCCTGGCCTTCAACACTGCCAGGGTTGGAGCATTTAGTACTTCTCTGGGCAACCTGTGCCAGTGCCTCACCACCCTCACAGTAATTCTTCCTTACATTTAGTACTTCTCTGGGCAACCTGTGCCAGTGCCTCACCACCCTCACAGTAAATAACTTCTTCCTTATGTCTAACCTGAACTTCCCCTGTTTGAGTTAAATGCATTTCCCCTTGTCCTATCACTACAGTCCCTAATGAAGAGTCCCTCTCCAGCATCCTTGTAGGCCCCCTTCAGATATTGGAAGGCTGCTATGAGGTCTCCACGCAGTCTTCTCTTCTCCAGGCTGAACAGCCCCAACTTTCTCAGCCTGTCTTCATACGGGAGGTGCTCCAGCCCTCTTGTCATCCTCGTGGCCCTCCTCTGGACTTGCTCCAACAGCTCTGTGTCCTTATGTTGAGGACAACAGAACTGCGCGCAGTACTCCAAGTGGAGTCTCACAAGAGCAGAGTAGAGGGGCAGGATCATCTCCTTTGGCCTTACCTCTTTTGTATTGAACACAGAAATGTTGGGACACTCACTATTAGTTGCTACTTTTGTTTCTCAGCTTTTCCCATCTCTGCTTTTCATATCTGTTGTCACTTTTTTCATGCATCTTGGTTTTTTTTGTTCCCCCACCCCGTTATAAAAGGTATTGTTTCATGCCCCTGCTTTAATCAGGTGCTACTGATGAAGGAATTCTGTGCCATGTCATTATTTATGTAGGTCCTTTGTACCTGCTTGTGCTAATGGCCATTTGGGTATGAATAGCAACTTATTAAAAACAACTCCTGATTCTTAATAATAGTACTTTTTGAAGTGCCTGCCTCTAGATTTACTTCACTTAATCTGCTGTTTGCTTTTTGTAATAAAAACAGTTTTAGCTGGTTTGAAACATGTTTAGATTACAGGAAAAACCCCACAAACCCAGAACCAAACTAACAAATCATTGTTTTTGTGTCCATTCAAATGTCTTTTCATATGTATTAAATGTAATTCCAATAGTGAACACAGGATTGCTGCCCCCATCCAAGTTCGAATTCAAATGCAAAGTATTGCAGGTTTGCTTTTGCATACAGTGTACTTTTTATAGCAGAGTTCACCTATCTTATGAGCATCAGAGAGGGATGTTACTGACTTTTTAGTTTGATATTTTAATCCAGAAGTGACATAGTAAATTTTTAGAATAGGCTAGAATGTTTCAGTTGGAAGGTATCTGCAACTATCATCATGTCCAACTGTCTGAGCAGTTCAGGGCTGATCAACAGTAAACTTGTTTGCCATGATTAGTTTCTGGAGATGGGATGCAGCTGATGGTAAAGAGTACAGTGGTGAGCGTAGCTGGTGATGTATGGTGGAATGAATATGGCCAAGTGTTCAGGGTGTGTCTGGACTGAAGGATGAAGATGGTCATGTTTTCATCAAAAAGTACTGTAAGTATTTGTATTACACTGTCCTAAAACAAATGGAATAAATTTTCTGTACAAGTATCTTAGAAGTTACTTGTAGTTTCAATAATAACTGTTGCAGAGAATCTGGTTTCACAAGAAAGTGGCTTGCATGCTATCTTTATGCATTGTAAGACTGAGGAAAAACAAACAAGACATACTGTTTCTCACTTAAGACGTGGTTTTCCTTGTGTACTGTGAACACAGATCACTGTATGGTTTTGCAAGGGGATTATTTTAACTCGGGATTTCTTTCAGCGTTTGTATATAATGAAAGTATGCTCCAAGTATCTTCCTTCATGTTTCCATGGGACTCCTGGTGCACAAGAACCAATGGAAGTGATGGTGTAAGATCACTTATAAACTGTCAAACTGGTGATGTCCTGTTGTTTTAAACAGACACTGGTTCATAGCTTCTAGAGTATATTCTCTCTTACTTAACTTGGTGTACTGATTTTCTTCTTTGAAAGGTGGAACTGATTTTGAGTACATTCAGCATTAGTGGTCCTGCGTGTGAATATTAGTAGTATCATGGTGTGTCTGTCTAGTCTCATTTTTCAGCAGTTCTCTTTCTTTAGAAGCATTTTGTACTGGCATTTGTTGTATGTGTAATGGCAAAATCAAAATGGTAAAATTAGTTTTATTCAGATTAGATTTCAATATTTACTTTCCCAGTCACGCTACATGTGCTTGTAATACCAGATTTAATTTCATGGTGAGATACAAGTTTATATTTACATCTTGTTCAAATATGATTTGATTTTTTTCTTTTTTTTTTTTTTTTTTTTATGTGACACTTTTAATTGTAAGCTGTTCACAAGAATGTCTCACTGAGTAAATGAATATTCATTTTTCAGAGGCAGATTTCCTCAAAAAGATTTAGAGGCACTGTTTCCTGGGATGAGTGCTGATTTTACTAGTGAAAACTTTTCTGCTGCCTGGTACCTGATTGAGAATCATTCGACAACAAGGTTTGTTGCTATCATAAATAATTATTTTAAGTGCAAGTTACTTGATGTTACTTTATTATACATTAGATCTGTCACTGGTGGTTGACACTTACAGTAATAGACCTGTAACCTCTACAGCCTGTGGTGTTTCTGCTTGACTAGAAATCAACCAGTTTGCTCAATGAGGAAAACTTCATTTTTACTCAGACCTAAATTATAGCCTCTGTTTCCCCTCAGGCCCGTGACAGATGGAAGTTGTCTTCAGGTAAAGCCTTTTATGAATCAAGAAGTTAGGCAGCGTGGCCTTAAGTGGAAACTCTAGTCATGTTAAGTCATGATTAGAGGCTGAGAATAAGGGCAACAGACAACTCAGAGCAAAACTGTTAGTAGTAGTTAGCTTTTAATTAACGCTTGTAGAAAATGCTATAGTAAAAGAAACTGGACAAGTAAGATCATTGAGGTAAATATCTGAAAATATTGACCATTAATATTTTCATTTTTAAATCTAGTTCATAATATGTACTTATATGAATGTATTATGTAAATATATTTTTGCCTGTATTAACTGAGTTCTGAATCTTGCCTGCATATGTTTTGATAATACTAGAAGCTATTTTTAGTAGAGATGATGAGCCTTTTTTGTTGTCTTCAGCTGGGTATTCTGATGGACATTTTGAAGGGAAATGCAACTTTTCAAATTTATTTGGGTGAGGGGTTTTTTTAGGGTTGGTTTTTTGTTGGGTTTTTCTTGTTTGGTTGTTTGGTTGTTGTTGGTTTTTTGGGGGTTTTCTTGTTTTTGGTTTTTTTTTTTTTTTTTTTTGATGGCTTGGTGGTTTGTGGGGTTTTTTGTTGGTTAGCTCGGGGGAGGGGGGAGGTTGTTGTGGAGTGATGGTGGTGTTTGGTTTTAGGAGCTCCAGAAATAACCATTAATCTACTAGGGAAATACTTCAGTTTCCACTCTGAGTGGAAAATCCACTTTGATTTACAGGTGAAGGGGAAAGCTTCAGGTAATAAATGCATCCTGTAGGATTAAGGTTCTGTAGGTTCACAGATGGCTGTACCACTGGTTTCGAAGGCAGCATGTTTTACTTCTGTAGCTGGGGATCCATTACTAAAGAACAAGGACTGCTAGTGAGAAATGGGATTCATTTGAAAAAGTGGGGTGGGAGCATCATTGCACTTTGCACTTGTCACCAAAGGTTTGCACTTTGGTGACAAGGACTTCAAATTAGGAATAGCAGGGGATGGTCACAACAGCTTTCAGTTACATGCGGGACAGAGTTCCCCATGTTCAGTGATGGCACTGAGAGTGCTGTTGGGAATTACGAAACCAGTTGGAAGTGTCTAACCACAAGTGCCTTTACACACTCGTGCAGCCTGGGAAACAAGTAACGTGGGATTAGACAAGCATATCACTGGAATAAAGTGGGATAGCTCATGTGCCTAGTGTTCTGTGATGGATGGGAAGAGGCCCTCTGAGAAAGGTACCTAGGAAAGAAAGATAAAAAAAGAAAGAGTAATTTGACCAGAATTACCATGGAATATGAACAACAGCATATGTAATGATTGTATCTCAATTATAATAGTGTCAGTAAACCCACTGATGCATGTCAGTGCATGTCAACAGTTACAAGTCGTGGTCCTCTTGGCACATGTATTCCAGTGGGATAAAAAGTATTATTTCTTGGTTTTAAATGAAAGCTGGGTGGTTTTGTGCTTTAATTTGGTTTATATTGGTTTATAAAATCTAAATCTTAATGTTAAAGTGCAAAAGCTATGTAAAACACAACAGGAAGTTGCTAAAAGAGTAGGGTGACTCCAGTCATGTTTTGGATATAAATAGCATTTTAAATACAGAAGTAAACCTGGTTTTTTGTTTTGTTTTTCAAAAATGTGTAGTCTTAGAAATATTCTGGAATTGTATAATTATCTGCCCCATATCATTTTGTGCTGTTGTCCTGGAAACATGCAGCAATGGTTTAGTTCTTGTCCTCTGTATAGCCTCAGGTATTGGGAATGCTAGATGTGTGGTGCATTGATGCTTTGGTTAGCTTATGTCTGTTTTTTCCTTGAAGGAAATTCTTGTTAAGCGATCAAAATAACATGGTGGGGGTTATTTTTCTTTTTTTCCCTAACTCCTGGCAATATCCTGACAAATATAAATAAACTATTTAGACATACTATTAGATCATCAAATAACATGAAACAGTACTTGAAAAGAGAACTGCGTAGATTTTTGTTAGTTTGAAAATGCTTGTGGTAAATACTACTTGAATGCCCAAGTAGACCAATCCAGCTATTGAGTAATGTGATTTCTGTCCAGCAGATGGAAAGAGGAAATAAAGTAAAATGCGTTATAAAGAAATCTATTCCAGCACAAGTGGTATGAACTCTCCATTTAGGATTAAAAACTAAAACTGTCATTGATGAGAATCACACTCGTTAGCAATTATTCAGTCCTTAGTAGTTGTTGCGAAAGTAGCTTACTTTATGTTCCAAGTAGTTTGTTCTGTTTATTCATTAGCTGACCTTATTCGTTGTTCAAATGTCACAGGGTCTTCTTGTTTGTTTTCAGTTTTGATCAGCTCAAAATGGCTGTTGTGAATTTGAAGAAACAAGCCAATAAGAAAAATGAAGGAAGCCTAGCTTACGTGAAAGGAGGTCTTAGCACATTTTTTGAAGCACAAGATGCTCTGTCAGGTAAAGATGCTTTACACTTACTAAATACAATATAAAAGAAAAGACAGTATCTGCATGGATGGTTGAATTTTAATATTAAAAATATTGGTTTTCTTCATAGTCTCTTCTAGAAGTGTCAGAAGAGCAAAAAATCTGTATTGTGTTGGTCACAAGCTGATTGTTGTGGTATATTTGCAAAAGATGGCACGAAATGTCTCTTACAGGAATTGGAGGCATCTGATGAAACTGCTTAGACCACAGAGCCAGAAAAGATAGGAAATGTTGAACTGGAGATAGTATTATGATGACTTAAAAGCTGTAGCAACATAAAAACTTGATTTTATCCCACAGTCAGACTGTAATATTTATATAAATATTCAGTACACTCTGACTTGAGAAATCTGATGGCCTTTATATGCTGCTTGCCATAGGGAAAATTTAACGTACAAGTGAGATTAGCTTAGTTGTCTGTGCCATTTTAATATCTATATATATATATATAGATATCTTTATATATACACATGCAGTCTTAAAGCATAAAACGTCTTTGTGGTAACAGCTCGTTGTGGGCTGCCATAGTGCTGTCTGGTTACAGACTGTGCTGGGTAAGAGTGACAGTGCTGGGCCATCCCCTATAGGTTTAACATTTACCGCTATGCTGTTCTTCATAGTTACTGTACATTGCAGGGTTCTCACTCCTGATCGTTGATCCTGTGTTATGGGTACCATGGGGTAAGAAACCTTGTATCTAGTCATAGCCTCAGCCTAGCTAACGCTTCAGTTGGCTTCAGGAACACTACTTTGGAGATGTACTGATTTTTTTTATTATTATTTATTTATTTTTTCTTGACCAACTTGCAGGCCACTTGGTTACTGTCCCATAGTCACTTCTATGTGGCAGGGAAAAGGGAAGCTAATGAGTTCTCACATGGTGGTGCACCTGTATTACTTACTGCTCCAGGCAGGTTAAGCTGTTACCTGCCCTACAGATCATCCCATTTTCAAAAGCAGTTGATAGCTTTTGGCTATTCTTAACTCCTAAATGTCTTTATTACCTCATATTACTGATCAGTTTTGGAATATCTTGGCCCAAATCTAGATAGGGTCAATAGCTGAAGTGTTAAAGGATTTAGTGGAAATACTAAAGAATGTGGTGATAGCCGTAAGAAAAGACACTAAGAAGAATTGGTATTTGGCATTCTTTAAATCTTTTTAAGCTGTGTTTTTTATTAAATACTAGGAAAAATGATAATAGGCTATTTCTTTGTGAGTCTTAAATATCTTGAAAATGTTGAAATCCTGATTTATTTTTTTTTTTTTCTTAAATAGTTCAAAATCCTAAATAATCCTGGACAAATATTGAATGTGACTTATTTTTTTACAACTAAATCTGCTTTGCATGTAGACTATCAAATAATTTAAAAGATTGAGTTCTATTTTCAAACAGTTACTGCTATGGATAAAAAGTAGTGCTGGCAGACATACGTGTTATCTTGCAAGATTTTTTGGACCAGCAAAAACTTAATAGGATTTACTGAAAGCTAATGCAAACCAGAAATGTTGTGAGGTTTTAGAAGGACTGAACACAACTGAGTGATTTTTCTTTTCTCATATCTGTTAAAGTGTAGGCTTCTTGCCTTTGGAGATTGATTTCCTGATAAATGAAGAGGTCCGAGAGCAAATAGGAATGTAAAAAAATAGTAATAAAATAATGATAGAAAAAGCAAACTCATTTATTTCACTATGTTCTTAATTTAAAAAAAAACAGCCAAAAACATAGCTTGTAATATTGCTTGCATATCTTATCTGTATCAGTGTTATTTTTACCTAAAGTTAGAGTGTATGAGTGCAGATAAATTAACTCAAAACTTTGCATGACTCGTGGTTCTTGGTGCTACTTTTCACCTGTAACTAAAATAGCTTGGTTTTATCTTCCACTTTAAGAGCTCAAAAGGAAATAGGATTGTAGCTTGTGCTGTTATAAACAGTGAATTAAAGTAGTAATATGGAAGAATGGCCTTGATGCTGTTGTGTAAAAAAATTAGACTTGGAAGTCTTAGTATCTTATAGGTGCAGAGCTATAACACTGGACTTCAGAGGGCTTATCAATACAACATTTAGTTTTTAAATTCTGAAACCAAATTCTTAATGAGGATGCTTGCAGTCACAGCTGCCTTCTGTAGCATTTTAATATGCATTTCTCCATTGTAATTGCCTGTTAAATGCACTTGCAGAAGTGTTCTGATTCTTTTCAGTCAAAAATACCCAACTTACTGCATATGAATGCAAAACTGCTTATTTGTCCTTCTTATGCAGAATACTTTTGAGGGAATGTAGCTAGTAAAATTATGTAACTTTTGACAGTCTTGAACCTGTGATGGGTACAGTCAACTATTAATTTAGATGTGGAGAGGCTTCCAGCAGTAGCAAGAAAAAAAGGTATCTTTGGTAATACAACACTTCTCTGCCCTTATACATGTAAGGGTGAATTTGTGTGCCTTTTCTCCTTCAAAAAGGTATGACTAGAATTTGTATGCATTTAAACAAAGCTACATGAGGAATAGTTTATATTTGAAAGCTGAATGATTAGGGACATAGCCTTGGTTCTGAAAACTTCCATTATTTGATGCTGAGCATACAACTGTCACAGATTAAAAGTGACTCAAGGGAAAGTCATTATCGAATATATCTAGTCTGTCTCCCAGTATGATTTAAATTTCCTGAGCTGTTTTGTTTTGGTTTGGATGTGTTGGGGTTTTGTTTGGGTTTTTGGTTTTTTTGGGGTTTTTTTTTTTTTTTGTTTGGTTGGTTTTTTTAATCCCTTTGGGAAGATTTCTGAACTGTAATGCATTTTCTGAAGATACGTTTTTGTTTATGCCTCTCAATTTTCCCCTTCAGATATCCTAGAACACAACTTCCAATCCTGATGATTATGCTTTATACACTGCAGGTTCATCTTGTTGTTGTAGAGTGGAGCTATCTGTGTACGGTTATTTCTCCTAGGTTTCCCTAAATTGGTATTTTTTGAAGGAGGCCTACCTTAGGAGGTATAACACTTTCTTTACCAGTTACTTCATATTTTCGTCTGTTGGCATATCTGTGTATGTTTTAACTTTTTTAAACTCAAACGTATTCAACAGTGCTTGTTTTAAACAGATGAACTTGATCTGGGAAACCCTGAATTACTGATTATAGTGCAGCTTTTTTCATTAACTGGAATCAGTAACATCAATCTGATCTTAACTGTACTGTAAAACTGTATTGCACATTTCAGTGAGCATTAATATTTTCACAAGTAAGCATTGAAAACCATAAAGAGCTATCCCAAGATGTTTACTGTATTTTGTGATTTAGAAACTGTTTACTGAGAAAGTAAGAGGTCAAATAGGACAGAACCTTTGCTTGTTTGGTTTAATTTCTTGGAAAAGAGAATTGCCTTATCAGATCCTCATGTCTCTCTGCCCATTAGCTTGGCTGACAGTTTGACAGTGGCTTTGCTACAGAGGATACAACAGGAAGTTTGTTTCATCAGTTGAAGTGAGCTGAGGGGAACTAGGCTCACTTCAGCTTGACCCACCTGTCAACACTGGGGAATTTCCCATAATTCTAATTGCGACCCAGAAAGCAGAATTCCTATAAGGGCTGCTGCTTATATACTTGTGTTTTATTGTCGTGAGCAAGTCGTGTCCTGCACAGAAGTCTTTGTGAAGTGAGTAATTTACTTTGGATATACTTTTTCAGAAGTATTCTTTACAAAGAGCCTTTGGCTGCAGAGTTACTTCTTATTTAAGTGTAAAGGGAAAATAAAAAAAAAAGTGAAAATTCAAGTGAAATGACAAAAAAAAATAGGCAAATGACCACTTCAGACACTCAATTATGCAAAACATGCCAAGTATGACATCTGTATTGGCAAGTAAAGATGATGTGTCTTTGAAACATGGATATGTTGAACGAATTTGTGATTTAATTTCACTTTCTCATTTGCCATGGCAACAGTTCCTTTTGTGCAGTTTCAACTACAAACACATTTTACTCGATTTTTCAGAAAAAATCTCTATAAAAGAAGCACTGCTGGCTGTTGCAGTATTATTCCTTTTTTCCCTTTCCAGTCCTGTTCAGAAGTGTGGCCTGTGAGAATGCCAGTATGATAGGGAACTTGGACTGCAGCTGTCCTTTTGTCTATAGCCTGCATAATACATGAGTTAAGATAATGTTTGCCTGGCTGAAATGATCCTGTATCTGGTCAATGTCTGGTTTGGATTTGTTTTAGTTCTGTTTTTTTGGTTGGTTGTTTTTTTTTTGTTTTTTTTTTTTTTGTGGGTTGTTTGGTTGTTTGGTTGTTTGTTTTTTTGTGTGGTTATGTTTTTTGGTGGGTTTTTTTTGGTTGGTTGGTTGGTTTTTTGGGTTTTTGTTTTTGTTTTGTTTTTTTTTGGGTAGTGGGGGTTTTTCCCTCCTTCTTCCTGTAGGATATTTTTATACATCATCCCCTAAGGCCTGTTCAAGGATGAGCATGTCAGTGATCCAGGATCTGATTCAGTATGAATACGTGTATTCTGTTGCCATTATGTCTGTTAAATTAATTTGCCCTGAAATTAAAACAAAAGAAACCACTGGATCTATATTCAATTCTGAGTCAGACTGGGAATTTAAGCAACTAAAAACTGATGCTTGGCTGTCACAAGTGCTCCTTTGCTTCTGGCTTTTGAAGAGTTATGTTGTGTTTGAATCTGAAGAGAGTACATGCAACCAATTTTTCATTAGTGATTCTGTTTGCAAACTAGAATGATGACTGACTAATTTTGAAGTGGTTTTACGTAGCTAGTTAATCTCAGTTCACTCTCTATTGTCTTTTTTTGTCTGTTTGTCCAGTGAAATGCTAACCCATGACTGGTTTTGCTAGGTGGTGCAGCATCAGACTGCTATACTAGGTTTTGCTGTTGTCACATTCCTGTTTTGTAACATACCTAATTCCTGTTTTGCTTTACTTCAGTCTCATACATTTTCTCAATACTGTAAATTTTTACTAAATGTATGGATTTAGGTAAATGAAATTCAGTCACATGACTACTACCTAAATATTATGCAACTGACTTGAAATGGGGTGGAATAGTTGTGTTGAGTGCTCTGTGTGGTACATCTCTATTAATGTTACCTTCCTCATCCCACTTCAAGTGATAGAAGGGCCTTTGCAGGATAAGAACAGCCTGCTACTGTAGGCAGTAATTTTCTTAACCTCTGTGAATTATATTAAAAGAACAGGGTAATGGAAACAAGCTGGCAGGGATAAAACTGGAATGCTGTATGTGTCAGGCATTTATCTAACGCCATATCAGTCACTTCAGAGTAACAGTTTATGTGCATGTATGTGCCCCACAATAGATGCAAGTTAGGTTATTTCAGTTCAAGAATTAAGATCATGCCTCCCAAGTAGTCATGAAGCAATAGCTGATGTGCTGTAAGCTCACTGTCTAGTTTTCCAAGTGGATGCTCATGTCCATAGGCTTGAGCTATGTTTGCACTACTCCTATAGACAAAAGCTGCATGAGAAGCAATTGCACTAGCATTGCTACATACGTTGCCCTTACCTTTATGGGCCTGCTTATGTATGCACAATGAAAAAATAGGCCTACTGATTTAAGTTATCTTACTGAAAACTTGTGTTCTGGTTTTACAGTAGGGGGGGGACATTGCAAAGAGCAATGTATGCTGAGAGAGAGATGACCTGACAAAGGGATGTCAGTAAAGTATGTAAGTGGTGGTAGGTAATTCAAGTAGTTTAGTCTCATGCGGATGCTTCCACCTCATGCAATGCCTATGATCAGTTTCTGTAGCAGACCAGTTTTTATCTTAAGGTAACTCTAAAAGAGCATGAGTTATGTGATCATGATTGCAGGTTCCTGCATAGCTTTGTATAGGGGGTGTTTTTTGTCTGGAGCAAGAGATGGTCTGATTTTAAGAAGTGTGAAACAGCAGGAGTTGTCTTAGTCCATAATGAAAATTCTGTGCCCAAGCCTGTATCAGGTTTTATGCTGACTCTTCATATAACTTCTTTTAAATCATTAATTATTTTAGAGATATGAACTACTAGCAGTATTCCTCCAAGTGTATGCAGTCATGGCAGCTCTTAGCTACTGTGTGACTATCATGTGTTATCAATTTGTATTTTTTAGACAAGGTAATTTTTTTTGTTTGCATTTGAAAAACAAGAAAGCATCAAAAAGAAAGATGGGGTTTGCAGTTGCAATTTTCAGATGTAATCGACTGCAGTTATTTTCTAAGTGTGTAGAAAATTACCCACAATTAAATTTGAGCCAGACTTGACCTATAAGCTGTAAAACGAGCTTAATTTCGTGTTACATCATTCCATCTTGATTTCCATACCATTTTTAAAATACATACAACATTTAAAAGCTGGTTTTATTTCTACCATTGGCTTTCATAGATACAGAAGCTTAGCAATGTACTGGTAAAAAGAGAATAGCATTTCCATTCTCTAAAAATCATAAGCATATCAAGAAAACTTGTGGGGAATAAGAAACAACCAAAACAAACAAACAAAAAGTATTGACTAATGGATAATAAACTTCTTTTTTTAAGGTTTTCATAGTGTAATTAATGTATTACTAGCTCTGTTCACGACATGCTGTCTTTGTGTTGCTTTGTTGCTTTGCTCATTATATACAGCTATGCACTCCTGTTGAATCCATTCAGAATAGTTTCAACCCTACATAGGGGTGCTGTTCTCATCAATAACCTTCTTTATATTTCATTCAAATTACAGAAAATCATTAATCTTTCGATAATGGAAACCAAAGGCATTTTTATTCATGCATTGCCATGAATCCTGGCAACATCTTAACAAGAGTTCTTCATTACTGTGCTTTGGTGCCAAGCTTTTTGTAGTTACCACATCAGATCTTCAGAAATATTTTGCTGAGTCAGTCTTTCCTTTTTTGGTATTGTCCCGTCCCCTGTCCCCCATCTCCTCTTATTTTCTGCATCCGACTAAAAGGTTTGGGATAAGATTTTCATGTATAATGTATTTCTAGCCATCTTTTAATCAGAAAATGGTAGAAAACCTGCATCTGTGTTGCTTTGAGCTGAGTTAGGCTAAGGAAGTTTTGAGAATGCCTGTCTTGGTGCCTATCACAAAATGTATTTTAAAAATGTCTAATGAGTAAAGAATGAAATTTGCAAGTCAAAACCTGCATGATCTCGGCAAGTGTAGGTTAATTTGTTAGATTTATGGTTGCCAAGTAGAAAACAATATCCTTCCTCAGATTAAATAAAATTGTTTTCAACACAAGCATCAATGAATTAATCACAGTTTATTTTAGTACAAGGCCTGTATGAAGGTCTATTTGCCAGATTGAACTTTGCATGTGTTTTGATCAAATAGACCAATTCTGAAGTATTTAGTCACAGTTTAGAGACTGTGAGCACTAAACTTAGTCTCTTCATTATTGTTAGTATCTCAGTGCAACTCTAAAGTTTGCAAACCTTCAAGTATTGTGATTGAACTGGGAAACTCAAATTGGCAAAGATGATACAAAATACCATTAATTTTCTGCCCTTAGCTGAAGCTTCTAAGCCTAGCCCCTCCCCAACTTTATTTATTCTGTGCTTCTTATAGTAAAGCCATGACCATCATGATACAATTTAAATAAGCTGCCTTCAGCATGTTTTACCTTTTGTTGTCAGTATATGTGCTTTGACAGATGGTTAAATGTTGCAGTTTGGTTTTGGAAGTTCTTAAGTGTGTCCCCTTTAAAAGTAACATTATAATTAACTGGTCAGCAATTAATGGTTCCAAAAGACATCTGAAGCAATATACACCTTAGGGGTTTTTTATCCATATCAGTTTAGAAAGTATCTTTCAAAACTATGCATTACATAATGATTTCAAAATATGTAAATTAAAATCATTACACTTTGATACAGTTCCAATAGTACTTGAAACATTTGGTTTTAAAATATCTGTTTATGTTGTGGTTGCTGTTCTGATGAACTTGCCTTTCAGTATGTAACATTAATTGCACTACAGTAAGTGGCTGCCCCTATATATATGATGTATATAAATAGAATAATATGATTAGAACCTTTAATGTTTTGTTACATAATTGTAGAGGTATTCTTATAGGTTAGTGGTGTCCATGTGATGTGGATATTTAAATTTAAAATTTAAAACAACATCTCTTAAGATAAACCTCTCTGTTCCTTAAAATATTCAGGAGTCTTTTAGATTTGGTTAATTTCATTTAAGTGTTGATTGTCTTAAGTAATGTGGTGTCCTAAAATATTTTTCTTCTCTAGTGACTACAGTAACAAAAATGAAGAGGTGCTCTTGCATTTTCAAGAAAGCAAAGCTTCCTGAAATTCTTTGTGTAGGATCAAGGAATTGGAGGCTCAAATTTACATGTTTGAGAATAATGGAATTTTTTTGGTTGGCTTGTTGGTTGTTTTTTTTAAATCTCACACAGACACATACCCTCATCCAAATGAAAATTCCTCATTTGAAGGAGGCAGGAGGCTATCAAGGCCCATTGTGTTTCAGAGTAGCCACCTTCTCACTGCCTTACAAGTATGGCTGAGGTCTGTCTTGTCCTTATTTGCTTTTTCTTAATTTATACCTACAGAGCATGGATATTGTAGAGGAAACCAGTTGGCAATGTCATCTCTATGTGTACATTATATGCAGTTTGGGGTGGTATTTTAGACTAACTTTAGTATCACCCCATGGATTGAATTCCAGGTATCTCCTGGAGCAGATGGGGTACACTTGAGTTCATCTTTAAGTTTTGTATCATCTTAAAAGAATCCAGTTGAGAGACTCAGATTACTGTTAAAGCAAAAGGAACTGATGGCTATTTTACAGAGCTGATTTTATGTAAATTAACAGATTAAAAATTTGAAAGACAAATAATATTTTTAAATAATCGCTTTATATATGCTTTATGCACATATACAGGAATACTACCTTAAAAAAAAAAAAAACAAACCAAGAAAAAGAAAGCAAACCAAAAACAAATGAAAAAGAAACTATCTGTGCCAGTTGCACTGAACAGAGGAGGGAATGAATGCCGTGTAAGAGAGGGGAAGCAAGAAGAAAGGAGTATTTGCAGTCCATTCACTGTTCATATTTCCAGTGTAGTCAGTGGTAAATCTCTCCCAGAAAAAGAAGTTACAATAAAACAAACAAATTCTGGCACTATGCATTTCCACATCCATTAGTACTACCATGTGGAAACAAGATTTGGGGCTTTTGGCATTTTATGACAGGTGAAAAAAAAATAGCATCTTAAAAAAGGAAACTCCTCTCTTTTCATACTGTTTTGAAAAAAAGCATCACAATGCTTCTGTGTAATGCTTAATGCAGCGTATTCCTATAAGATACTCTTAAATTGTCTGGTTTGAGAATGAGTTTTTATATAGGAAAACAACTAGTGGAGAGGTGTTCAAGCACTTACTTTGTGGAGTCATTCAAATTCCCCATTACTCTCTACCCATAAATTATTAGTAATTCCTTTTTGGTGAGCACACTAAAAATTTTGCCTTACAAAGCAAAAATATTTTGTACTTAAGTTATACTTACTTTTCAAAATACTAAATTGAATTCACACTTGTACTACAAGATAGTTAATTGGGCTTATTTCCATGTTTGTGGGGTTGTGGGTTTTTTTGTTGTTGTTTTTGGGTTTTTTTGCTTGGTTGGGTTTTTTTGTTGGTTTTTTTTTTTTTGGGGGGGGGGGGGGGGGGGGTTCCCTTGAGCATTACTGTCTTATTCAAGAAGATACAGGAAGTCTGTGTCAAAGTAATGGTTAAAATTCTGCAATATCTGGCTCTAAGCCCTGTCTTCCACTAGACTCTGCCGCCATGAAGCATGTTTGTATTTTTTTATGTATAACAAGAAAAATAATACTTTAATTTTAAAAATGTTTAAAAGTGTCACTTTGATATAACGTATTCCCACCTATTAAAGAGTTCTGCATTTTAACTAGACACTTTATTCCAGCAATCCATCAGAAACTAGAAGCGGATGGAACGGAAAAAGTAGAAGGATCCATGACGCAAAAACTGGAGAATGTACTGAACAGTGAGTTTTGTCTTTCCAACAGCAACTATTTATGGACTTTGGACTTTCTAACAAGCTTTAATATATTCCTAGGAATATGGTAGAAAACAGTACAGTCTCTCCTGACTTTTCTGTTTGATGGTAGTGATTTTAGGGTGTGATGGTATACCTTTCTGAAGTAAGTAGCAGTTTTTGCCATGACTTTTATCAGTCCTTGTGATAAGAAAGGGAATAAATATCAAAATAAAGAGATGTTCTAAAACATTTACTTTAGATGAATTTTGGTGACGTATTAATTTGAGTGGATAAAGAATACAGAGGAGGTATATAGACAGAAGTGTAGAAGGATGAGCAAAGCTAAATACCAGGATTTAAGAAGTTAGAGCAAAAGAGGTAAAAAAAATATAGGCTGTTTGCAATAACAAGGTCTATTAACAGAATCTTTTTCACTTAACATGCTGACATTTAGACCACTTAGCATTCTTTTTAGAAATTCTGAAAAGCGGTCGGTACTTTCTTTTTTGTTTCTCTGTATTGGCTGTATGGTTGCATTCAGAGAGATGGCTTGAATTTGCTGCAGTTCGGTATGTGTTTCATCAGATCAGAAAAGTTCCTTTTTTAATTCTGGGACTTCTGCCAAGATAATTTTACTTTGTTTCATTGTGATTTTTTTCACAGAGGAAGGGATGTTTCCCTTAGTGCTGTATCAA
>NW_009941505.1:83983-87730 GCF_000696875.1 Nestor notabilis | reverse complement strand
GCAGATAGCTGACTCAGTGTTGGAAAGTCTGAGTGTGTTTTATGAAATCAAGAAAGTGACATGGAAGTTCACTGTTTGCTTTCTTCATACAAGAGAAGAAAGTGACTGTATGTGTGTTTGTGTGGGGAGCACAAAGAAAGCAGGGGGTTTTGTGAACCTGGAATGCAAAACACAGCCCCTCCCCTTGCACCCCAACCAAAAAACCCCACAAAAACCCCTCACTCGCACTATAAAGAACCTATAGTGTGTGTCTGTATGTGCAGAATATGTGATACCTATAGGGTAGGAGGAAAAAAATATTTTCCAAAATTTGCCAGTGCAATCCTCACTGCTTTGTGCTCTGTATTTATGCCATGTCACACACCAGGCACACATTCCTTGAAGAGCACTTTCCCTTTGACAAAATTGTGTGATAGCTGTAAATAAAGAAGCAGAAATTTAGATCTGTGACATTTTCATACACACACTAATATGAGACAAATCTACCTGTAATATGTAATTTTTGTTTTATTTGATAAGTGGTGGCTGAAATCTGTATGCAGATAATACAGACTGTCTTTTTCAAGCTGGATCTGTAGACGAATTTGTGCCAGGCACTTCAGAGTGGTATTAAGTTTGGCTCTGCTGTGAAAAGAGTTGGCTTCTTTTCCTCCCGATACTTTGCAAGTCATGATGGGTGGGAGGCAGGGAAGTAGGAATACAAGGATTTAAAAAGAGTAAATAATATTATGCAAAGTAGTTTAGGATCAAAGCTTTGTTTCTAGTTTGACCATTGAAAGCTTCCATAATACAGGAGTAACAGGGCCTGCTTTCAAAAATGACTTGAAGTCTTTAGTCCCATAGGTATGTATTTTGAGACACAATTGATGTTGTGAGCTTGATTGCAAACTCCAAAGAATAAGGATGTTTTCCGTAACAAAATCTGGTGTTATAGGTGGAATTATAAATGCCTGGAGTTTTTGCTAAATTGCTACATTTATTTGCTAAATAAACTATTAAATATACATTTATAAAAACATATGGTGTGCTATAATGAACTTCATGCTTTATTTTGAAATCAAAAAATTTGCACATGGTAGATGAATCATCTATTTTGAAAACGTAGTTACTCAATATAGGACCTGAATCTTTATCCATTTATTATTTCCGTTTAGATTATTCATCAGTAATAAAGAAATAGAGGTTGTTGGTATAGAAATGATTTGGAGGAATGAGGAGAGAAGAAATTTTATGTTTTTCTTTTAAGCCTAAAAATCAAACATGTTTTGCATGACACATTGAATTTCATTAACACATTAATAAATAATACAATAGATTTCAACTTCTATGTAAAACAGAAAAAGTGCTCAGAGAAGAAAAAATCATTTGCTTGAGGATTTATAAAGCAAATTGATTTGTAAAGAGATGAAGGCATGTAGTTCTAAACTAAACATGGAAGTCACTGTGCTATTCCTGCAATTGCCAATTAACTTTTAAAAATGTTTGTATTGAATTAAAAAATTGCTTTGGAATATAACTTTAATTCTCAGGTATAGTACATTGGTTCTTGGCTGTTAAAAGAATGGACAAAAACTGTATGAATTCAAACAAAACAAGTGTTACTAGAAGGATTTACAAAACAAGCATTTACTATAACCTCAAGAGAAAAGTCATATTTATCAAGTGGTCTGTATTTAAATGTCCAGCTAACTGTTTTCTTTCTGCATTTCTCCTTAATGGATTAAAGTATTCTATGCTAAATACTATGCAGTAGAAATAGCTATCCTGACAAAACTTTTTTTACATCAAGGCTTCAAAATTTCAACAAAGTTTGAACATTATTTAGATATAACAATTATTTTACAAAGACTACTTTTAACATGAGCAGGCCACCCACAGTGTTGACTAGAGAAAATGGCATGCAAGCCACCCAGTGAGGCTGATGTAATTTTTTTTCATCTTTGCTTAAAGTATAGTCACTAGACCAGATAATGTAGAAACTTCTACGCACAACGATCAAAAAGGCTAAAACAGTTCCACTCTTTTTTTTTTTTTTTTTTTTTTTGTTAATTAAAAATAAGTCATGGGTTGAAAAAATGCAAATATTCACGTGCAATGTAAATCTGTCCTAGTATAAATGAAATTCTGTTATTGTTTGTTAGGAGATAATCCTTACTATGAAACAGAATGCTTTTTAGACTGGATAAGAAAGGTTTTAAGGCTATATTTAATGTATGTATTGAAGATAAATTCACAGATAACATAAAAACTTAATTGCATGAAATTGTTGACAAAGGCTGGATCCTGTATGCAATGAAGCCAGTAAGACTTTTAATATGATGTGAAGACAATTTGTATTCATTCTGTTACAGTGACCAGCTTAGTTAGACTACTTTTCAGTCGTGACATTGTCTTGAATTAATAATTAGTAATTTTAAATATCAAATATTATTAATAATTGTTAAGACTTAATTGAAAACACAAAGAAATTGTTTGCAAAACCTGGTGATAACTTCTAAAGCTAATGACATTAATTATCATAATGAAATTACACTTTTCTTAAAAGAAAACTTTCTATGACTTTTTCCATATCCTGAGATGCATAATTTAGTTGTAAAATGTAGATCTAGAGCCAAAGTAAACTATAAAATATCTGCAGCAAAGTTAAGCATTTGAAATAGGAAAGAGTTTTTTTAGTGATTGTTTTTAATTTTGCAGGGGTCTTACCACATTAAAATACTAAGTGGTTCACTGTGAAATAGTATTTCATCAGTAGTAAAATGTTAACAAAGTTGAGTAAAAAAGTATAAAAATTGAGCAATAATTACTCATTTGCTCTGAAAAATCTTGAGTGACTCATTAAAATGAGGAAAATCTGTATGTCATTGGAACCAATTACTTACTCTACTTTTTCTTATTTCTATCCTTTTTAAAATAGGAGCCAGTAATACAGCAGATACCTTATTCCAAGAAGTGCTGGGTCGCAAGGACAAAGCTGATTCAACAAGAAACGCGCTTAATGTTCTTCAGCGTTTTAAATTTCTTTTCAACCTTCCTTTGAATATTGAAAGAAATATCCAGAAGGTATAATCCTTTAAAAATACTTTTCTATTGCTGAAATTAGTTTTACCCTTTTCTTGACAAATATAAATATTAGTTGTTTATATGTGGCTTTGTTTCTTTTTGTTTTTTTGAAGGGCGATTATGATGTGGTTATTAATGACTATGAAAAAGCTAAGTCACTCTTTGGAAAGACAGAGGTTCAGGTATTCAAAAAATGTAAGATATGGGTTCTGTTATTTGCCTTTTTTTTATTATTTTTTGGTTTTTTTGTTTTTAACTTGAAGGCTAAAAAGCACATAGTAGTCTATAGAGCTTTACATGAGTTCATATGGTTTTTAATACATAAAAATTATGGATTTATAAGAACCAATTACTCTAAGCAATGTTTCTGTCAAGTTTTCTGGATGGGGTTTATACTACAAAATGTGAAATCACAGCCAGTTTTATTTATTTGTTAAGGCTTGGTATTACTGCGCATGTAAAAGGTTACAGTAATTAAAATGTGACTTCAAGTATCTCTGGCATATTGCTGGAAAGACTTCAAAGTCCAATTTTCTGTTTTTGTAGAACTGTCATATACAAAATTTTCAGATGTGGCCTGTTATGAAATCAGTTATATTTATTTCCACATTAACTCTAAGGTGTCTGATATCCTAGAAAAATAATTTTCAGTTCATACCTCTGCTGAAGGCACACACTGGATTT
>NW_009941505.1:72376-83952 GCF_000696875.1 Nestor notabilis | reverse complement strand
TTCCCTACTCCTAGATTATGCTGAAGTTGAAACTAGAATTGAAGCTTTAAGAGAACTTCTGTTGGATAAGCTGCTTGAAACTCCATCAACATTGCATGATCAGAAACGTTATATAAGGTAATCATTTGACTAGTGTCCTCATCAAACATAGTGTTAGATGTGTATTTGAATCCATTTCCTAAATTAGGGCATTGACTATTTTTACTATGGTTTAATTACTAGTTTTAAAGCTGTAATTAGAGTATTTTGAGATTTCATGATTATATAAATAATGGTAATGGATTGGTACTTAATTGTTTATTGAATTACTGAAAAACAGTTCTTGAATGAGAACAATTTAATGAAGGGTAATTGAAATTTGGATTTAATGTTTTTAAAATCTTAAAGTCATGTTTCAATTCTGTTGCTTCCTTTAAGCCATCATGTTGCAAGCTGTGTCTGAAATGATTGCTCACAGGTTGCAGATCTCAAAATAGATTCCTTATTAACTTGTCTTACACTTCAGCTTGAGTTGTTGAAATGGAATCATCCTGAGTGATATAATAGGCAGATTTTAATCCAAAGTGTTGTTTAAATTTGGGTTTGGCTCTTTCACTACTCAGTATAAATAATGTAGTTCCTTTATATTCCATGAACATGAACCAGAAATTCTTAGATTTTCTGTTATTCACAAAGCTGATGTCAAAGTTTTTGTTGTAGGCAGGCTGACATGAGTTGGTTGGGCCTTCTTTTATTGGTAGACCTTAACCCGCTTTACAGTCCTTGGAGTCAAATTTTAGAGTGCTCTGGAACATTTGGTGACTTTAGATAGAAAGCTTTTGTTTTGGATGTTACATGGTGTCCTAGTGTGGCTTAACATTCTCAGGGCTCTTTTCAGTTATTTTGAAAGATGTAGACCAAATGGGCTGTGTGGAAAGCATTCTTAAAATTGACACCTGCGTGAAGTCTTTGATGTTCTGTATGCTCGCTAGGCACAGTCAAACCGGATCAAGTGAGGTACTGGTATCTTAGGTCCCTTTGTGTAATGTTAGTTTATACTGATGACAAGGACCCGTACAATTATGTAGAGCACTTCTCATTCTTCTGGGTAGTATATAAATATTGCCTATTTATTGGAATTGTGTTTTAAGGCAGTTAAGCATTTTGTGCCTCTGAAGAAGGCACTACTGTTTCCTTTCTGTGTCAGTCTTGAAAACCTTAGAGAGCAGTTTCTTTATTTAAACCAAGTCTTATGACCTCTTCTAATGATTCTTAGAAGAACTCTAAGAATCAGAGTTGTATAAAGAGTTGATTCTGTTTCTTTTTTCTTTTGTAGGTTTCTTTTGGTGTTTTTTGTTTTGTTTTGTTGTGGGTTTGTTTTTTGTTTTTTTTCTTTCTTTCTAGTTTTTCTCTAGCCTTACCTTGAAGTATTGAATCTTTAAAAATATCCCAGCCTACCTTAAAGCAGACTCTGTTGATGTAACTGCCACGTGTAGAACAGTATAATGAAGGAGAGCAGGCAGTGGACAAATGTGGATTAATTTAGTTCTAATGAATTAAGAGAATCCCAGCATACAAAGCAATTAAATTAGTTTCACTGCTCTAGACATGCTAATGTAAATTTTCTAGAGGCAAGGTGTGAAGAAAGCTTTCTTCACTGCACTTCAGCTAAGAGGAAATTAACAAAATCCTAATTGTAAAATTATTTGCATAAACACTGCTATTTTTAAGAGACGTTTTCTTCCTAGATACGTTTATTTTGTATGTCTCCAATGTCAAGGCTGAGCAAGACCTGAAATACTGTGGTTTCCCCCCTCAGATATTCAATGTTTATCTTTATAAGTAGTCTTCAGTTCATATTTTCTTCTCATTTTATTATGGTATTTACAATGCTAATTATTTTAAACTTTTCAGAAACAGTTTACCATATCACTTGACAGCTGAGTAGATGTATTTTTTCCAAGCTCAGTGGTAATTTTTTTTGTTTTGTCTAAGCAAAGACTAAAGTCTCCCTTAACACTAAGGAAGGACTTGAGCTCGTAATTAATAAAAGTCACCCCTGTCAAAATGGTTGGTCATGTAATGTTCTCATCCATCCAAGCAATTCTACTTTGACAGTTTATTTTTGTTCAAGTACTGCATGCAATTCTTAAAGAAGACAGGATTTTGCAATACAATCTTAATTAACAGTAGGCATTGTTGTAGCAATTCAGCTTTTGTAAAGGAGTTAAACATTCTCTACACTGCTTAAGATAAATCATTGTACTTCACCTTGAGCATCTTGAATTTTTTTAATGTGACCTGAGTCATTAATGCAGAATGTAGTGGAGCACATTAAATAGTAGAGCAGCACTGCTTTTTGAAAATACTCTTTTGAAAGCACTGTTGTCCAATTGTCTTGAATGCCATATGTTAGACTATATTACTTTTGTGTTCTTACTGAAATCACAGCAGCTGGCTCTAATACTTCTGTCTCCCCAAAAGTCAGAGGGTGATTTTTTCCCATATCTTAACACCAAACAAAAACCAAAACACACACACACAAAAAAAAAAAAACAACAAAAAAACCCCAAACAACCAAACAAAAAACCTGCAGCCCCCCTACACCCCACCTCCAAAAAAAAAAAGGCGAAAAAAAAAAAGCAAAAAATACCAAAAGAAAAAAAAAAACCAAAACCCACCACAGTCCAGGAGCTTGGTTTACATTGTTTGTGCATGTGTGTGCTAAAATTAATGAGCTGCCAAAAATTAATTCCTTCTGTACTTGTTAAGGTTACATGATGATACAATCAGGACAAGTAAAGTGGGAAGAAAAATACCATGTTTTATGTGCTTGAGATGTTTAACTTGGAATCAGTGATGACATGAGGTACTGAACTGCAACCATGGCAGATAAAGAGCTTGATTTCCCAAGTACTTGAGACACAACTGAAAATACATACTAATGTAATATTAAATATATATGGTTTTGTTTATTTCCATGAGCTTTTTAGATAAAATTTTGCCTCACTAAATGAGGAAGGAAGAATGCAAAGCTTGTGCTTGTGTTGGGTATGAGTGTATCTTAACTACTATTGATTTTATTTTTTGTTTTTATATATGTGTATATATATATATATAACAAAAAGCATTTCTTAGTACATCTTTGCTCTGTTTTAATGAGGCCTTCAGTGTGTCAAGTCAGAGCTGTGATTTTTGGACTGGGTTTTGCAGATATCTTTCTGATCTTCATGCGCCTGGGGACCCTGCTTGGCAGTGCATTGGTGCTCAACATCAGTGGATTCTGCAGCTCATGCACAACTGTAAGGAGAACTATGTTAAAGAACAAAAAGGCAAGGATTTATTTTTATTCTATACATATGTATTTGACGTCTAGGAATTTGGCATTGCCTTTTATTTGACAAGTTTTAGTGTACAAATGATATTTGGGGGGTTTTCCCATCAATTTTGATAGCTTTTCGAAGTTGAATACTGTCTTGTATTTTTTTCTTTATTCTGTTATAAAAACAAAACAGCAGTTGGAGTTTTCTTTTTGTTTAACTTACAATTTTTAAGCTCTTTACATGGGAAAAGAGTTAGATTTCAATCATTTATCTGAAGCTTATTGTTCTCTCAAAATACTTCTTTGAGATCACAAGAAGTTTGGATTGTTGTCTGAATCTGACACATTTCGTTGTCACAAGATCTTCTGTTAGTATATGGAAATGCAGGGCATTGGGGCATAGTGGAATAATGTGTAATTTCTTGATATGCATAATAATAATATGGTGGTGTCTCGTTCTTTGTGCATGTGCAGTTTCAAAATTCAGATTAGTGTCCAGGCACAGACCTGTGAGCTGTACAAATATTTAGAAAATGTTATATTAAGACCAGGATGAATACTTAGTTGTATTCTGTCTTTGTCTTTGCCATTGCTGCTCCCCAAGAAATATGTAAGTATTGCATTCAGGTGTGGCAGCAAGTTAGATACCAGTTAACCTGATCCATCACATTACTGTATTTTCAAAAGGGAATAGGTGGGAGGCTATATGGGCCCGGTGTTTCTAGTAGTAAAATCTCATAACTGGATTTTCAAATTGTAAAATGATAAGTAGTGCCTTGTTTCTCAAGAAGTCTCAGACTTTGCTGCTATTTCTGAAATGAGTAGGCATCTCGGAATCTGGCCTCTTTTGGCTTATAGGTAACTCCCGTGTTTAGTGAATGTGTATCCCAAACCAAGTAAGGTGTTCTATTCTGAGAAACCACAAAAACTTTACTAAGTTGGAGCTACTGCAGAAATGTGCTGTAAAATTGCTGCAGGAGGCTTAATATCTCTTTGTTGCACAACACAGTGTGAAGTGCTGTGGGACCAGCTGAAACACCAGGTTGGTTTCTTGGCCTCTTGGTCAAAATTCAGAATGTTTCTAAAACCTCCCCATCTTCCCTCCTTGTCAAAAACCCTGACATGGCACCACCACGATCCCTGCAAAATACAGCTATCAGGAGCAAAACTCACTTGTAAAAACAGCCATGGTTAACAAATCTAAGCTTTCTTTTTCTCCTCTCCCTTGCAAAATATTATTTAACCATCTCTCAGTTTTTTAGCAAGAAAAACAGGAGCATGAAGATACAAAGTGCTCAAGATGTTTTTGGTTTAGTAGTCTATATAATTTTGATAAGCAGGCTCCAGTAAATGGTGCAGGCTCCAGTAAATGAATGGAAAATGTGTCTAAATTCCTAGGCTTGTCTTGAAAATCTCAACCTGTTGGGTGTTTTTCTTGCAACAAATCTGCTTACCTCAGCTTTAATATCAAAGGGGCTATTATGTTAGCTTTGTTGGGCTCACAGAAGAGGGAATTTAAATAACCTGAATGCCCAGTAAATGCATGTGTGAGTAGTTAATATTTAGTGCATGTATGAAACAAATGCTAATATATTAATACTTCTATTAAAGAGCTCATCAAATTTCAGTAGTTTTCTTCACCCTTTTATGTGGTTCTTACTGATGTAGTTTTTGCACAGATTGTAAAATACTTCAGAATTGATCCCAGTTGCTGGAATTTCTCACTTAGTATCTAGTAGGAGAAGGGAAGGTTGCTAAATGTGATTTTTCCTTTCCGTATATCTTTAATTTTGACATAAACCAAAAAGTTGGGAGAAGCTAAAAAGAAAACTCGGAAAAATTGGTTTTAATTGCCAAGTAGAACAATGCTGATTGTGATCTAAGGCATGGAATGTATTTTAATCTACTTTAATAGAAGTATGCTTTTCAAACAGGAGAACTGTGGGGTTTTACTCCTAGATACCAAATTGGTTATGCAAGACTTTGAGGAATCTAATCAACTTAAACAAGCTACAAATGTATTTATGTGTTCATAAATTCACAGAAGAATAGAAAATAGAAATAAATTTTCAAATACTGAAGTCCTTACAGCATGTTTCCAAAAAAGATTCTTCTGTATATCATACATTTGGAGGAAGAGGTGGGTCATAAGACTATGAAAAGGGCTTTGGAACTTTTTCTAGGTTTTTCTTTTCAGCAGAGACAAATAGATATTGTTTCTAGAAGATGGAGTCTTCATACTGCATATTTTGCAATAAGCACACAGTGATTACAGTTCCATCTCGAACGTACCAACAGTTGCTGGCTATTCTTAACTTAGTTCTTATGACTGTGAATTTCTGGGTTCAAACTGACTGAGTCAAAACTTTTCAGCATAGTAAACTTAAAACCTCAGTAGCAGATCATATCTATTTTTACACTTGTGCACAATTTTTCAACTTTCAAGTGAGCTTGTGCAAAAGCGTTTTTTTGTTACCAATTTTCAAAGTAGAGCTGTGGTGTGAGCTGTTACGTGTGAATTTTACTACATAAAATGGATTTGGAATTAGACAAAAGCCTTTGCTTTTATTACCCAGAAAAGTCTTTTTTGGAAACTCTGTTAGACATTTGGGACAGGATTTTTGTAGCCAATTGTCAAACAGTAAATATTCTTAAAGAATTTATTTGCTGGCCATGATGTGTTCAGGAAGGGAAGATTAACATTGTGATTACTTGCTAAACAAGCTAAAAATCAAACCTAAGTGAATTCTAAGTAGAATTTACTCCAAATTTTGTCACTGTTATGACAATCCAACAGTGTACTCTTGTGATACAAAGTTGTTCCAGTTGTCTCCACACTACTAGCAGGTTGACACTTTAGTAACTAAAAGTCAGAGGTAGCATCTTCTGCTATCTTCTTTAAGAGATTTATTGATGTATCATCTGCCTCATAATGGCAGTCAGGACAAATCTCCAATATTGATGAGAAATAAATCTACTTTTCTACATCCTCTGTAGGTTCTTTGATGCTTGCCCTCTTGTTAATAGGGCTCTCCTAAGCATAGCTGAAGAGTATATACATGCTGATATGGTTGAAGGTACTATCAGAAAATTGTGTATTTAAATTCCTTTGGTTTTATATCTTAAGTATATCTTTTTGAACTAAGCGTGAATCCTTCACTCCCAGTAGTATTATTACATGAGAAAGTGTGGTCTGTGTTGTTGGTCTTTTTTTGTAAAGAAGAAACAAGGTGGGGGGGAAAACCTCTGTGTTTGGATATTACCAGAGGTTAGCCCCATTTTGTAGAAATACTCTGCAGTTGTAAGCATGTCCTAGAACAGTGAAGTTTCATAAAGTTTCATAGCATAGTACAATCTCTGATGCAGCCTGAAAGAAGAAACTGGCAAGTTTACAAAGCTGTAGTGGTCTTTAGTTCTTTCCTGGAACTTGTTTCAAGGAGCAGAAACCCTATGTGTTTCAAATACTATCTGTTTTCACTTAATCCAACTTGTGTTATATTATTTCCAAATATTATTTCCAAAAACTGAAAGGTATATCAAGCTGTGCTGAGCTTTATCAGAAAATTTGGCACTGCAACTTAAAGGCTGACAACTACCAACAGCAAATTGTTCAATTGGATGTTTCCTTTGATTTTAATAGACAGTTCTTAATAGTAAAAGATGAGGTAATATGGTCATTAGGTAATTGATTGCATTTGTTTAAATGGGTACAAGTAGGATGGGAAATTCTCTCAAGTCCTATATATGAAGTATTTTACAGCAGTATGTTGGAGTGTATTTCCCTTGAGGAATATCTTTGCAGTATATTAACACCCTGTTCCCACTCAAGCTAAACAACCATGTTGGTTTGCTAATTAGTCTTAAATTATATTGATTAATGTTTCACTACATGCTCAGATATGGCTGCTGTTACTCACCCATCATTGCCTTCAGCCTGTGTATTTCTTGCTCTGCATAGACACAGTTCCTCAGTTGTGAGGTAAAAAGAAAATACAGGCAGATGATGTTCATATTATGACAAATTGTCGCAATCCAAGCCTACATGTTTTAAGGGGTGGGTGAATATGCATATATGACAGCAGATCAGAATTTCTCCTGCTCTGAAGTGCTCTGAAGTATGAGAAGCCAAAACATAGGGACTGAACACCATAGCCAGTCATAGTTGAAGCATGAGGCAGTACAAAGGATGACCAAATCATAAAGCTCCTGCGCTTGTGTCCTTACGCCATTCTCCTGCTTCTCTGATGGTCAGTTTCTTCCATTAGAGGTGCAGCTGTAGGTATGGGACCCATGTGCAACTGGCTGGAAATCTAGCTCTGCTGACATAGGAATTCTTGTAAATACATGAATTTATTAACTTTCTGTTTTCTATTTAATGTATCTGCCTTACTAATGGAATAGGTAGCAGTTGTGCACTTTTCTTGGTTTTGAAAACTTCGAGGTTTTCATGGTTATGAGGTTGTTTCCTGAACTATTGATGGATTTCTTTTTGTATATTTTATCACATCCCACTGTTGCTGCCCAGTGGAAGGACCTGATGTAGGTAAAGATAGTTTGCTGCTGTTATTTAGTATGTAGCTATGTTAGAGAGAGGGAGATGAGACTGAATAGACAAGAAAACGCATTTTTGAAGGCTGTGAATGTAAAACTTAACATAGAAGAGCACTAGGCTCACTCAGAACAGTATGTCTTTAATTGCTAGCAAGAGATAGTTGAATTAGAAACTTAATTGTACTGGTATTTTATGCTTTATATTGGCTAAAGTCTGAATTGCTGCTTCTGATCTTTAAACTTAGGATTTGTAGAAGTCTGGGGACTTTTAAACTTGGTACCTGGATAGTAAATTGCTTCCTTCAATTAAAATTTTACATATTTGTAATTTTTGACTTAACTTGGCAATTCCTCTATTATTAGGGCATGATTGTAGTTTTTCACTATGGTTTATGCTTCCCAGACTTGTTGGAGTACAGGAAACATCCGGGATATAATGATGTAAGATGACATGAAAATAAATGTAAATAAATGAGGTGTAGCTTAAAATTTTCCTAGGGCACTGGGCAGATAGCCAAAATGAGTTAAGCAATGGATTCTTAACACGAGTATCAGGGAAAGAAGCTCTGGAGGTTAAGACTGTTTTCTGTGTGGCCAGTGCTTATGTGGTTAAACTTTAATAGTGGCTTACTAGGTTTCATGATCCTTTGAGCTAAAAAAGATAGCAAATAACTCTAGTCCAGTTATCATCAAACTAACTGAAAAAGTGTTCATTTTGTAGCAGGTCTTTCTGAGATACTATGTAATATTATTGCAGATAAGCTATCTGTTAATAAATAACCTTTAGAAACTAAAACTATAAATGGAAACACACAGTTGTAGTGTAATCTTTCTGCTACCCTTTGGGTTTCAAATATATGATATACAACCTATGAAAGTTCCCAAAATGGATACAGCTCTTGAAACAGGAGTATACTAGTTCAGTCATTGTCATTTTTGTTGTAGTTCTTTTTACTGGAAAAAAACTAATTTTTGCATCCCTCAAAGTATGTTGCACCACTCTCCAAATATTGTAAAAACCATGGAGGTTATTTCTGCACCAGAGTAACAGCAGCTGTACGTAGTGTGAACGAAAGAGGTGGATGCTAGACCATGTTGCTTTTTCTTCTGTGCCACACTGAGATTCTATTCACCTTGCAATGAATGATCCATCTTTGTTAGATCAGACAGGCCAGCAAGGCTTGTGTCAAAAGGGCCTTTTCAATTTGTTATCCTAGCAGCTGGTTCTCTTCCATTGCCTTTGCTTACTGTACATCTGGAAGAAGAATTCTTGCAGCTGGGAGCCATTTCATGTCTAAACCACATCCCTTGTCCATAGCAGAAATACCCTTTTGACAGCAGATGTAAAGCAAACCCTTAATGGGTTATTAATTAAAAAAAAAAAAAAGTTAATCAGTACAAAATTTGACACTGAATTTGTTTTCTCTTTTACCACCTGTATCTGTAACTTCACTGTTATTTAGAATTTTTAGTAGAATCTGACATGCTCAGAAATGAAGAGGGCGTTCTTATTTAGTATTTATAATACTGAAAGTATTATAAAGACAGTAAATACTGTGACTAAAAAGCAGCACAGGTAGTTTAAAATTAAAATTGAAAACATTAGTAGTACTGAAGATAAAGTTAAATTTCTGTTTCCAGAATTTTACATTGGTGTCTGCTCTAGTCTTTTAAGTCCTTATTTGGGCAATTAAGTAAAAGCTGGTTGTTTTCAAAGCTGATGATCATCTTGATGTCCACTGGAGTTAGTGCTAGTAAAATGATGTCATTTTTATTTATGTGCTGAACTTGAAGTGTTTGGCTCTTGCTTCAGTATTTTTTGGCCTGCAAGACTGACAATAAGGCTTACCCTTAAGCTAAGAAATACTTAAAACACCACTAGAAATAATAGGCCCAAATTAACCTTTCTGTGGTAAACTGAAAAATAGTTTCTTCATAAATGTTTAATATAATGAAGACTAGCCTTAAGATTTAAAAAAGCATTCTTTTTTAAATGTATTCCCAAAACATTTTTTCTGTAAAGTGCAGCAATTCTATATTCTGCGCTTGTCTCTGCTAGAAATACAACCTATTTTCTTCTTGATCACTTAAAATTGTCAGATTTCTAACGAATGTAAGGAAAAGAAAGAAAAAGTATTCAAGAAAAAGAGTAAAATGCGTTATTCATTTGTTGAGCAGGTTAATTTTTTGTAGATTTCTCTTGCTGTCTAATTTCTTGCCTAGGCAAATTGAAATTCTCAATGTGGTGTCCTTGAAAGGAATCTTACACTGGTAGTGTCGGTGCGGGCTCCAGGCACTGTGTGTTTGGTCAACAAGCAACAGTGGGTGGTCAGGCTGTAGCGCAGGACAAGGGCCTGCTGTGCACAGGAAAAAATGTTCAAAGGTGTTTAAGGCTGGTAAGGAAGTCTGCCGCCCTTCAGAGAGCCTAGAGGCTATAGATCAGCCTTCCCTCACTATTGTAGCCTGTGAGAAAATTCACTGTAAGATACATAATGGATGAAAGAACACAGTAACTGTATTCACCTGGTTGCACATCTGTAGGGTCTTTTTTTTTAATCTTGTTTATATATGTGCTGTGTATTAGCAAGTCTGTGTAATAACTGGTGTTTGACTTAGCATAGAAGATCACACTGAAAAACCATTTAGCCTGAGATTGGTCACTTCTTAACCGTTTTCTTTGTCACTGCAAAAAGCACTGGCCTTACATTATCTCCTGATCAACCAGTAGCTTTTGTAAAAAGCCTTAGCTGAATGCCATGAAAGTGGTGCAGCAGGCTGGCAGAATTGCAGAGTGGCTGAAGCTGGGTTACAGAAGGGAGATGCATGACTCCCATGAGAAACCACTGCCTGTCAAGGCTGAGAGGGGAAAAAAAACAAACCAGGTAGAGTTGTGAAGCGATGGATGTTGCAAAAAAATTTTTACACTCAATTTGGTAGTAGTTTTGAAATACGAAAATAAAGCTGCATTTAAAGATTTTTAAATCATTAACTGGTTTGCAGATCATGAAAAAATCTATTTTAGGCAAATTTCATGTTGTCTTTTTAATGGAAGCTTTAACATGCTGCATGCCAAGAGCATGTAGGTAATATTCAAGAAAGTGGGATCAAGGTATGTACATGAGCCATAGGTACTGTAAGCACATAAGTACCTTGTAGGAACTGCAGTACTGATAAATTTGGAGTAAATCTGCAGTTTGGGATCCGCATATGTGACTTGATTTACAGAACAGGAAAGCACAAATTAAATTACCTCAAAAAGCATTGTGCTTTCTTTTAGATCTTTGTTTTGGTGAGATCTTGCTACACTAGAAGAGAAGAGATCTTAACAAAACCGTTGAACTATATATTTCATATGGCATCTGAATGTTTTCATTTCATCTTCCTTGCCTTTAAAATATATGTGCACACGAAGTTGAAACCCAGTAAAATCTTTTTTAATTTAGAGCAATGTTAAGATCTTTTGAACTTACTTGCTCTTTTCATGATTTTACAGTTGTAAATGTAATAAAGCTTTAGTCATACTTCTGGTTTGTCGTGACTCTTTGGTAGAAGAAGAGAATGTAGTACATTTATTTTTTCCTGTGTTTCCTTGGTTAAATATACACTTGGCACTGGAGTCAGTGACAGATATGCTCCATGTAGATAGTATATTTTGGGGAAAAAAAAGAACAAAACAAAGCAAAACAAAAACCAACCAAAACCAAACACCCTCCCCCCCCCACCC
>NW_009941505.1:20122-72345 GCF_000696875.1 Nestor notabilis | reverse complement strand
CCCCCCCAATTTCTGTAATTTCAAAGATGCTGTTTTGTTTTCGTTTTTAATGAGGATGTGCCAAGAATGTAGTATTCATGCTGTTTATACAACTTCTTAAAACCTGTTAGCACAGAAAAAGTTAATCTATTGAAACTTTAGATTGTTGCTGTCCTATGCTCAGGATCTAGGAATGTAGAAATAGTATACCAATAGAATAACAAATAGGCAGTAAATTATTATTTGGGTAGTTTATTTGGGTTTATAAATGTTATTGTCTACAATCCATACTAATATTAAATTCATTGTATTGCATTATGCTGCTAAATTTAAGCTGCTGGCTCCAGAGAGGGAACAAGTTGGGATGGGAGAAAAATTGTCTGTAACTCTCACTTTTTCTTTTTTTTTTTTTTTTTTTTTTTTTTTTTCTTTACAAGATTTATGCATTAGTGTGCAGTCTTCAAGCGCTATCTTCTGGTGGGGTGAAAGCAAGATCAGCTTTGCTAATGTACTCCAGATGTTTATTAGTCCTGAGGGTATATGTGCTGTTGTAGTTCCCTGCTGCTGTGTTATACTTGCTTGTAATGCTAGACAACCAATTAAGAAATTAGTTCATGTTAAACTTTCTTTTCCTGGTACGGCTGCAAACTGATGATGTGGTTTTTCTGGTGGAACAAGAGAGTATTCTTTACATGTTTTCTATAACTGGTGAATATATAAACCATTTGAGCAGCGTGGGGTTAGTGTATCAGCAGCAATACAGAATTTTCAGGTTTTCAGCTACCTCAAGCAAATGGTTTTAATTGAACTAATTCACATTAAGATGTTTTGGTAAGTGTGTCTGTTTTTCTTAATTCTGAGGTTTAATTGGCACTGTCATTTTTAGAGACCATCTGTTTACAAGAAATTCCTCATATTAACAAGGTGTTTGAAAGGTGAGAACCTAAATTCTATGCAAAGACGTCAGAGGGATGTTTTTTCATGGCTTTTTCTAATTGTAGTTTTTGTGAAAGTAACATTGCTGCACTCCTGATTTTTTTTGTTGGTTTGGTTGATTTTGGGGAGAGTTTGTTGGGAGTTTTATTGGGTGGATTTTATTTTTTTTTTTTTAATATATATATATGGTTTAACTAGCAATGTCTCTGACAATTCCGATTTGTACTTCTTGGCATGCTTTTCCCCTCCCTCCCTCTCCAAAATAAAATGCAGGTAAGTTGAATCTGAGTCAAATTCTCATGGAAGCCCAAAGACTATGCAAGGCACTTAAATTTTCTCAGGGTCTTCTATGCAATTTTCTCCTTATTCTGGGTAGAATCTCTGAAGATATTGAATGCATGCTTTTTTAATCTGGAAAGGAATCAATTTGCTTTGGTTTTACTTCATTCTGAGGGGTTGCTGCAATATTTTCACAGAAGTTAATTGCCACAAATTTACAACATTTAAGATATGTTTTAGGAATCATAGGTGTTTAAATCATAAATGCTAATGATCTGTGATCTTACACAGATCTCTGTTGTATGGGTAGTTGCATAGTACCTGTCTGTAACTAGCTATTTGTATTTGCAGCATACCTACATACATACCTACTTAACAAAACTTGTGAAGGCTTTAGGTTTTTACTTTCTCATTATTATTTGGTATTTTTAGTTCATTCAGAAGGAATGTAGTATGTCTATGACTATTGTGAATGATGTAGCAAACTGGATCTATTTACCTACTGTCTTATAGTATGGATAGTAATAAGATGAATAGAGGAACTACAGTTAGATCAGTAATCACAATGCCGCAGTGAAAGGCCACAGGAAATCTCTTTAAAACCCATTAAAGAATTATGGGAGGAAGAACTTCTTTCAAAAGGAACTAAAACACAATACTGTCACCTATTGGAAGTTTGTGATACTTAATATTTGAGTTTAAGCCCCAGCTGTTGAAGTAAAGTGGCTAGGTATATCTTTACTGCTATGCTGGTCTGACAGCAGCATTAATTCAGAATAAATATCCTTCAAATCCTTCTTACTTTGTGTTACTCTTTAATCTGAGTACTGCAGTGTTACAGCTGGTGCTCTTACTGTGTGGCCTTCCTGTTATTTTAAGTGAATGTAGGTATTGATGGAAAAGATCAAGCAATATAAACTCAAATGTTGAGACTCTCATTACAAAATTCAGCATGAATTATCGGGAGAGGTTTCATCTCAATATAAGAAAGAAACTTTTTACTGCAAGAACAATGAATCACTGAAATAACCTCCCCAGGGACATGGTAGAGTGCCCATCACTGGAGGTTTTCCAGATGCAACTGGATAGGGTACTAGATAATCTCATCTAGGCTCCCTTTCCCCTGAAAGGCTGGACAAGATGATTTTTCAAGGTCCCTTCCAACCCGGGCTGTTCTACGAATTGTAATTCATTTAACTTCATTTAGCTCTGTTGCCCAGTGCTGAAATAATGTTTTTTTTGTTTTGATGGTTACTTTCAGAAATGTATCTGTAAGGTGAAATGCGTAAAGCAGCAATTTAGATTTTAAAAGAAATACTGGCAGTGTTACAGTGCATTAGAAAATTGTCTGCTCATTGTTACGTAGTTGTTTTCCAAAATGTACATTAGACTCCAAGTATCCACCTCCGTAAGATTAGATCGTTGCTTATAGACATGCTAATAGTTACTTAGATATGGTCAGGCATCCAAGGATAAAAATAATTATTTTTGTTTGTAGATAGGTACAGGGTGGTTTTCAGATGTGCATGAGTGTACAGTGCTGTTAGTTCATCTGCTTCATGATGGATGGATTCTTTCTACCTGAACTCTGTAGGGGTCAAATAGCTAAGTAGTTGAACACTCTGCCCTTAACTGCTTCAGCTGGAGGCAGGAGAAAGGCTTGCTATTAAAAGTTTGTTTAGACATACAGAAAAAAAGTATGTGCCATGTCACTAATGGCATAAATACGTATTTATCCATGGCTTTCAAGCAATTAATTGTAGGGCATTAATTAAAGTAAGCACAGAGAAACATAAAGAATAGAGACTGTTATTTCCCACATGATACTTGTGGGTTTGGCTTTGCTACCTGAGTCAGTAGTGGTGTTACTGAATAACATTAATGTTAGGTGAGCAGTCTAAATAAACAAGATTAAGAACGTTTTTGCTTGATAACTTTTGTCGCAATTCAGAATTAAATTAGAATTCCACATGCAGAATGTAGTTTCATGTCAATCGGTGTGCAAAGTCATATTATTTTTCCCCTCTCCCTAGGCAGCTCAGTGCTCCACAGCCCCATGTTGGACCTGGACAGTGATGTGCGTCCATCACCAATTGGCCATCTCAGTCAAACTGCTTCATTGAAAAGGGGCAGCAGCTTTCAGTCTGGCCGTGATGACGGTAGGCATCTGGTTTTATTTGGCAAAACAAAGCTGCAGTTCCCTATGTCCAGTGTGTGGTGTAGTCAAAAAACCCAAACCGAAACCCACCCTTTGTGTGTTTTGGTTTGTTACCAAATAAAATGCTTTTTTTTCTCATGCCTTACTGTTGCTCACTAAAGAGGTCCTCTGTGTTTTTTACAAGCAAAGAGCAGTTCATAGCTGAAATCTGCTTCTTAAAATGTAGTCAAGGTAATAAGAGGGGTTTTTTTGGGTTTGTTCCCCCCCCCCCTCCAAACCAGAATTTATTACTACTACCTTTTGCATGTATTTGCTGAGATGACTCTCCTTGAATTTGCGCCTTCTGTGATGCTTTATATATATGGTCCTTGTTCTTTAATTCTGTAAACCCAGAAAGGGAAACAAGGTGTATGGCTAAGCTGTAGCAGTGTGTTCACAACCAGCTGAGCCCACATGTGTCATAATTGTCTTCAGCACCATTGTCCAAACAACTTCAACTCAGGAGATTTTCAATCACAGGAGACAGAAAACATGTTTTTCACAGGATAGGTCATTTCTTACCCAAGTACATTTTTGCAGAAAGCAGGTGTTTACGAAGAGCTTTCTGGCTTTTGTCTGCTTTGATGTTACTCTTCTCCCAGTTCTGTGGACTTCCTTGAAAAACACATATAAGTATCTGTTGTGGGGTTTTTCAAGCAAAAAGAAGAATGAATGGAATCTTTCAAGAACATAGGTACAATTCTCATTATTCTTCATTCTTGTGCTGCCACAGTGTATCTTCACGTGCAAGACAAAATGCATCATAGTTTGAGGTTGAATGTATTCAGAATGTAAATTACACAAGTCTTCAAAATAGACATGTATACCAAGTAATTACATAACTGTAATGTAAATTACACAGGCTCTTTGAAATATAGTCTTTTAGGAACAGACATCCCTGGTTATAACATTGGATTGGTGCTAGAGCTTTTGGCAAAGATGAAACTGTTTCTTGAAGGAGCTGAAATCTTTTGGTTAGAACTTGGGATTTGATGGTGTTGCAGAGTCTGTGTTGCTGTATCAGTGTTGGCACAACTTCCTGGCATAGTATAGCTTGTGTTAGTAAGAGGAGTTTTTTGCTATTGAGTCTAACCTGTTCTCTTGACAGTCATAAACCAAGATGGCACAAATATCTGTATCCACACTAAGAGCTTTGCTAGTCAAGCTTCAAAGTTCTCATGCCTTCTGAACAGATGGGTCACTATCAGCAGTTACATTTCAGTGATGTTAGAGTCTCTCTCCGAATTGTGGACTTTGATTGTGATTTTTTTTATTTTTTCAAATACTAATCCAGAGTCCCTAAACTTTTTGGCCATGAGAACAACATTTTGGGTAGTGCAGATTTGTCCACTAAAGAAATGGACCAATATTTGATCCACACTTTGACAAATGGATGCTGCTGAAGGCATGCTGTACTTCACAGAGATTCGAGACTGGCTGCCAACACAGTAAAATAAATAGTAAGGTTCTGATGAAGCCTACTAGTTACTTAATATGCAGCTATTTTTGCCTCACCTTTTCTGTAGTCAGTATTCTCTAGCAGAGTAAAGACAAAAAGTGCTATTTTACCCAACCTTTTTTTGCATTTTTACAGTTATTTGGATAATACGTTTTCAACTTTATCATTTATAAAAGACCAGAGTCTATACATATAAAAAACCCTACATAAATAAACGTGGACCTCTTCAATTTGTTTTGTGGGGTTTTGGTTGTTTGGGGGGCTTTTGTTTATGGGTTTTTTAATTTGGATTTATTGTTTTGTTGGTTTTTCTTTTTTGGGGCACCAAAAAAGAAGATTCCTTTTCTAAAGTGGACTCTAATTCTTGGTCTTCTATCACTGCTGTACTGATACCCTGTTTTGTTAAAACAGCATAATCAATAAAGTTTTAATGGAGGAAGCAGATGGTTATGGAAAAAGTTACCTTTATTTTCTGTGTTAATTAATATTTTTCTGCCCCTGTTCAGTTTTCTTTTTACCTTCCCTGCCACCTCTTTTTGCCCCATGTGTTAAGAAACTGAGAAAAGTTATCTGCTGCTAAAATGAAAGCTATTTTCCTGATGTGTTTTAATAGCTGGTGTACCAGGAGTGTAAGTAGGTTTATTAAGTGAAAACTTGAATGCTGTAGTGTTACATGTTAGGATTCTGTTCTTCATCCAGGAATCTCATTATATAGTTAGTGATTTGTTCATTCAACAATGTTGGAATCTCCCCTGTTTTTCAGATTAAAGAGTTTACCAAAGAAATGGAAATGAAGATGAGGGGTTGGCAACTTGCCCCAGGCCACAATGGAAAATTTTTTGAGCTGTAAATAAAGCAGATACTCCAGTTTCCATTGTTTGCCTTAAGCACTAGCCTCTCCTACCAGCCCTGTTTCTTTAGAATCACCATCTCATCTTTTGAAACTTCTAATGTCTTGATTGCTTTTGTGTGACCTTACCTTTTTAGCGTGGTTTAAAGACAAAAGACCTGCTGAATGACTTATTAGGTGCATTGCATTAGATACCCTTACAAAGGGGCCTATTCTTTATGTACTGCCGTAGTGCTAGCACTTTGTAAGCATATGAGATGAGAAGAAAGAGCTTGTATGTGTACACATATATGGACCAGGCTTTAGTTTTTTGTTTTTTTGTTTTTTTTTTTTCATTTTTGCCTGAAAGTTTTTATATATACTGCATAATCACTTGTGTTATGCAAAGCAGCAAGCTAGTAGTACTTTTTTTAATTATTATTATTATTAGTTCAAAGCTTTTTAATTTTGCGTTTTCCCCTCTCTTCCCATATTAGCTTGGCGATACAAAGCTCCTCAACAAGTTGTATTTGTTGAGAAGCTGACAAAACTTGTCGTAAGTCAGCTGCCCAACTTCTGGAAGCTCTGGATTTCTTATGTGAATGGAAGTTTATTCAGTGAGGTATGGATTCTTCTATATAAACTACTTTTGAATAACAAAACTTCATAGTGATTGTTTGAAGTATGATATTTCACTGGAAGAACTGAGGCCTTGCTTTAATCAGAGAGGTTTATAAAACGATAAGTAGGCTTACACATTTGAGAGATACTGCTTTGACTAGTATCTTGTCTTGCAATACTAACCTATAGAAGTCAGGATTTTCTTTGTACTTTTAAAAGAATAAAAGCATACAGTGGAATTACTTAGAATTCTACTAGTGGTGTTGTCTGTGTGTGTTCCAGATGCTGGAGTCAATATCTGTCGTTTCACCTCTTAAGCCGTAGCTGGCCAGCTGCCCTTCTTTGTTGATCTGAAGAAATAGCAAATTGCATGGAGAAGAGATGCATACAAGACAGTCATACAGGGAAAAAAATGTTTTCTTTCTCTGGAACAAGAGTACTTATTTCTTGAGCTTTATGTATTTGGAAGTGAGGATAGGTTCAAGGCCAGAGTTGCAAAATGACCAGGGCCCAGATTAGTACACACACACACATACTATAGGGAGTCTAGTCTGGAAATGCAGTGAGCTGCAATCAGCTGTGCTTCTAGTCCTTCTTGCTCAGGTGATCTGTTTTTTACAAATTATGTGAATATAATCTTGGTAATCCAAGAAGCAGGATAAATAAAAGTAGTGATTTATGACATGCTGCTTTTATATGCATGCTATTAATGGATTTTGAAAGGTTACATTTCATAATTCATTTGGTATGGTAGTTGTCTACCAGGACAATAGTATATAGCTTACCATGATACTTATTATCAGATAAATACAACAGCTTTGTGTCACAGAATTGCATTATGTTTTACAGAGTTCACTTCTAGTTCTTAAGCCATGTTGTTTATTCTGTAGAACTGTAGTGATGGTGTATTATTCCCAAGGAGCAAGTCTAATGAAGACAGACACTTGATTGAAGTGTAGTGAAAGGCAGCTCTCCATTCCATCAACAGATGATAAGGCAGTAGTTCACAGCTCATCTGCACAGCTATCACTGTGGAAGTCCTGCTGAGTGCCGTTTGGATTTATTCATTCTGAGTCCTAAAAAACTCTAAAGACCAGGTCTATATGGAGAAGTAGAGATGGAATGTTACAGCACAGGTGGAAAACAGTCAAGCTTTCGGACCTGCATATTATTCAGATAGCTTCTTTATCCAACCTAAAAGTTTGTGCATCTAAAACTTCTCCATTTAACTGTTGCTGTATCATCTTATTTTTTGAGATTTTGTCTTGCCATTTTTAGTGTGTCCTGCTGTGCTTAAATCCTGAAGTCCTCACATTTACAGTATTCCACTATGAAATTATCCCTAAAGCAGAACTGCAACCATAGCTTTCTACGATTCCTTGCAGCTTTAGTAGAAAAGAAAACAAAAACCTTGGGAAAAGGAAATTTGGAAGCTTATTTTGTCATTTTCCTTTTTTCTAACTTAAGAATTAATTTCTCAAGCAGTCATTTATTGCCACTGTCTGTAAATCTGAATATAATGTTTTCATGTGGTTATACTAACAGATAATATAGTCCTTTATGAGTTGAACACAATATACAAAGCATTATAGTTCCAGTGAAATGGATTCTATTTGTGATTCTCATCTTGCATGGTAAAATCAAGAGAAAGATACGACACTTACTCATAAGGTTTAGTGAAGGAAGTAGAATCAAGAATAAACCTCAGTACTGTTGACTTTCACAAAATTAATTTCATAAGGGAAATGACAGCCTTTATATCTGGAAAGTAGATTTTACAAGTTCACCTGTTAAGTTATTGTGATTTTTATTTTTCCCTGAGTATGATGAAAAAGAAAGCAATTTCTAGAGAAACTGAGACTCGAACTGTAAACAAGGTTGAGAAATTCTGCTCGTGAAAATGACTGCAAGTGGAAAATGCAATGATCTTATGTCATGCCTGAAAAAAACATTGTTTCTATGTATTTTGGGGGGTGGGGAAAGGTAGTTTTCCCATTAGTCTTGAAGGTATATCTGCTCTTCTTCTGTTGGGCCAGATTCTGAGCTTGTGAGAAATTAACCCCCGTTCATTTGATTTCTTCTGCTCCTTTGGTCCTTACGGAAGTCCCCCAAGTTCCTGGGAAGAGAGGAGGGATGGTGCCCTCAATTCCTTTTGTGTGTTCTGCATGCCACAGTCAACTCAGATTAAGTGGGAGGAGGGGGATAGCTTTAACTAAAAGAATTCTAGAACACTTAAGAATATCAGTATATCGCATTCAAGAGTCAAGGTTTATATGTTACAGACTGTAATTGTCCATGAAGAAATTTCTTTTCCCATGTTGCTTGCTATTTTTTTGTTATTCAGGAAGCAAGATTACTACAGTTTTTTAGGACTAGTCCTGTTAAAATGGTGCAGGGTGTCATTTCAGTTAGCTTACTAAAGACTTCAAGGCATTAAGACATTTTAAAAATGTGGGAAGAACTCCCCCTCATGTAAATTTCAAGCTGTATTTTTCTCTTTTTCAGTTTTTAGGTTTTGGGGGGTTTGGGGCACGTGACTTTTTGAGTTCTGAAAGGTTAGCAATATGTCTTAAGATACTGTCAGTTAAAGATTTACGTGGTATTTTCAACAGTTTAAAAAGTTGAGTTCTTTGAATCACTCTATGTGAAGGCACGTATGTAAGTAGTAACCGTTGGTCTTACCACAATATAGTTTTGGTCTGTCTGTGCTGGAAATGTTTAAGATTGGTCTTCAGCAAAACCACGAAGAAAAAAAAAAAGACAAAGATCTGTGAATTTTTTTGTTCTTTAATCCAGCTGTAAAACAGTGTGAATTGTAAGTTGCTAGGTGAGGCTTAAAGGAAAAAAGCTTATTTTCTTTTTAAGGCAGTAGAAGAAAGAAGTGGGTATTCTATGCTGCAATATCTCGAGTGTTTTCCTTGTCTCAAGATTGTATAATTCAGAGCTTAAAGTGTAAGAGTTTCATAGCTATGTATTTTCCAAAACTGTTAAGCAGTTTTATTTTCCTCTAATTTTTGCTCACTTCAAATTATTTAACTTTAAAATCTGTAATGCTTTAGCTAAATATGGAACTTGAAAAAGACAGTATTTTCAATTAACCATTTACAAATAAAGCGATTCTCTTTGAGAACACTCTTGTCATGTTATTGCACTTCTTGCCCAGTAGATGTTGCTGTACAAACATAAAATAGGAGATTTTCTAACTACAAATTTGTATGTCTGCACTTAACCCAGCATATGAAATAACTTTTTCAGTTTAATTTAGTGTTCTCAGTAGACTCTAGAAGGCTAGAACTACAAACAGGAAGACTGTTAGTCAAACCATGTTTTTGTTCAACTGTAACTGTCTGGTGCAAAGGGTACTCACGTTCCTCCATTTTCAAAGAAGTGAATGGTCCATGAAGATGCTGATTATTTTGCAGAGTCTCTTTTACAGTTAGTTGAGTTATTTAAAGAGCATTGTCAACAACATTCTATTCCTAAAAACAAACAAAACCCCCTCAACCCTCCTCCATACATGTTACAATTTCAAATTGCCCTCATTCCAAGAAGTGTTTCCCATTTCACATCAATGTTCATCTCTGGGCAGCTTCCAGGCTGAGAAAATAGTTTCTTCATATAAACATGATGCAAATTTGGACTATGTATGTTTTGGCTGTCATTAATATTGCAGTAAGAAAACTTTGACCTCATGAAGCTCATATTTCTTGAGTGACTCTTATGCTTGTCTCTGTTTTAAATACCCATTGTTCCTCAGAATTAAATGTTAGCACACTGACCTACAGTAAGTACAGTTTATTGAGATATATATTGTCTTTGCTTGTTGAGATGCCATGAGTTATTTCTTATAATTGCATCATAAACTCATCAGTTTTCACTTCTTCACTTTGACACCCCCTTTTTCAGAATTATTTTAACAGTGGTTATGAGATACTTACACTTTCCAATTCTCTTATTTTCACAAGACTGCTGAAAAATCTGGCCAAATGGAAAGATCAAAGAAAAATGCAAGGCAAAGACAAAATGATTTCAAGGTAAGTTAGGAGGAGGGAGGGGGGAATCTTGCTTTCTTTTAGTTGTTCTTCATAGCAAGGTACTTTAATGTCACCACGGTGAAAATGAGATTTCTTAAATCATCTGTGCGCCCTTACGCCTTCTTCTTTTCTACTCTTTAGAATGTGAAGTCGCCTGTAAATCATACATTCCAAGCTGTTGTGTATAGTAAGTACATGGCTGCTTAGGTACTTTGATAAAGACTTTTGCTGGATTTTTCTTCCCTTTCTTCTGATGCAGAAAATGATTCAGGAAGTGATGCACTCTCTGGTAAAACTTATCCGTGGAGCTTTGCTTCCATTCAGCCTCAGAGAAGGAGAATCAAGACAGTATGGTGGCTGGGAGACAAAATCTGAACTTTCTGGACAGTGGCTAACACATGTTATCCAGACAGTAAGGTAAACAGATCTGTGGACCTACAAAACAATGCTATTCCCAGAATGTGTGCTTTGAGACAAATTGTTTATTGCATTAACCTGAGTAATGTTAACATTTTTGAAAATAGGATTACAAAAAAAATTACAGCAGATTGAGGATTCTGTGTGCATGTGTAATTAATAATGTCTCAAGATGTATCCTTATTACGTATTGATGTATTTATTATTTTTCCATAGCATCTTATGAATAAGTTTGAATGAAACATTTGCGTGGTGCAAATGAATGAATGACACTCCATGTATGAAACAGGATCTGTTTCTTCAGGGTAGAAAGCAATTATCTGCTTCGTTTGCTAAGCACCTTCTCTTCTCTGCCAAAATGGGTGAAAATAGCATGCTTCTCACTATAGTATCATTCTTAAACCTTAATTTACTTTTACAGCTGTGTTTTGGGAAGGTGGTACTCCTTCCTGCTTACAATGTCATTCTGCTTATAATTACGTTTGTTTACAAACTTAGTAATATGCATATCATTAATTACAAAATGTCTCCTTAATATATAGAATTTGCTTCCATTTGTCTATGGAGCATGTAAGATTATCATCTTTTGGAAACTTGAGTAACATCTGGAAATAATACTGGGTGTTCTATCTGCAGTTTCAAAGTAGGTAACAAACAAATCACAGAGGAAGAAAAGAAAGTGGTATGATCATGTATAGGTACTTTTGTTTGCAGATGGAGCTAGCAGTGATACATGCCTGTTGTCAAGTCTGCTTAGCACTTTCCCAAAGTCTGTTGCCAGTTACATTATCTGTATTTTAATCAGTTGGGGGCTGAGGGGGGAAATCTATGTGAAATTTCTTATTCTGGCTGAATTTTATGGAAAGCTTTCAATTTAAGAAAGAATTAACTTGGCATTTGATGAAAAGGTGTAAAGGAGCAAGGGAACAAGCTTTGGCACCACTGGTGCCCTTTTATCAGAAGCAGTCCATTCATATTTCACTAAAATTCTACACTTTTACACCTGCACATATGTAATGTTGACTTGGAAATTTAACCAATAGGTTCTCTAAAGGTTGATTGTGCTTCAGTCCTGTTATCCGAGGTATGATCCAGGCTGAGGTTATAGGATAAATGGAGGCTCTTTTTCAGAGAATCTCCTATTGCTTTCTGGTCACTGCCCTGGTAATTAACAATTGTACTGAGAGCTGGGGAAATTCTTTCTCCCTTCCACTCTTTTCCCCACCTCATGTTCTTACTGATGCCTGTGCTGGTGCTTTAATAAAGTGAGCTAGACTTTAAAGTGATCAAAAGTAGAGAAGAAAAGGGGCCATTTGGAGAAAAGGAACTCAACAACCCGTAGTGGAGTATTAACCAGTGCTGACCAGGTCAGAAGTTTTTGCAAGTGCTGCAAATACTTTTGTTTTCAAGGCCCCACACTCTGACAATCTAATAAATTCCTATGACGCACACCAGCAATAAAGGTGAACTCTTCTCATGAAGAGTCATTTGTTGCAAAGTTACGCAATAGCTTAAATCTTACTTTTCATTTCTAACATGAAATCATTATGAAGCACAGGATAGAATTTTAGTCAGTCATCTCACAAATGATTTACTGTTTTCTGCTTGTATTTAAGAATGCTAAAACTTACAAAACTAGACAAGGAGCTGTAGTTATGTCCGTGTGATCTTAATTTTTCTGCTTGTTTATATGTATCGCACAGCTTAAAGTGGAGTGGTTGCGCAGTCTTTCTCTTGTACTCTATTCTGTCATTGCCCAGTATGAATACATTCCTCAGGATAAATTAGACCTATGGGATAAAGAGAAGCTGTTATTGGCAAGACTTTTGCCTTATTGTAAGGATAGAGAGGTATTTCTTTGTTAGGATGAGTTATATTAGGAAAAAGATGATCTTAGGGATGTGACAGCTACATGCTCCCTTAGAAATTGAATCAGCTCTATGTACAGGATTTCTGTGCAGCCTAACGTCACTTAAACTTCTCACAGATGGGTATTTACATGAGTGAGATAGGTAGATTTATGTAGTCTACTAATTCAGTAGTTACACTGAGCAGAGAGCAGTCTCGTTAATGGTAGGTTTTGATGGTTTATGCCCAAGGGATGAGGAACAGGAGCCTACAGATGGATGATTAGAAATGTTCTGCTTATTACTCAAACTTACTTGCTTGCGCCTTCTTACTCCTGTTCTTTGACATTTTCTTGTACCTGTGCTTTGCTCAGTGTTAGCGGTAGGGCAGACAGCAATGATAGCATTTGAATTGTCCTTGCTTAAATATCCAAGAGTTGGATACAAGCAGTGAACCTCACTTTGTGCCCCTAATTAGAGTCTCAGCACAACTGCAGCAGTCAGTTTCAGTTAAAACCTGAAATGCCACTACATGCTATTTCTAAAGCAAAAATGGAAATTAATGTTTCCATCCTCAGCTATAGTAGCTGGTGAATTATGCATGGTCAGAGTTGGGAGTAAAAACAGCAAATGAGTTCACTCCGCTGGTGATGTAGTAGCTGTATTTTGGCTCCCTAAATGTGCGTACTCTTGGCAATCTGATGCACAGCCACACCATCATTTATGGCAGCTTGGTGTCTGTTTATGTTGTAATGCAGGTAAACAATATCTCGGAAACTCAGCTGTGGACTTAAGATGTGCTGAACCCAGGACATATATTCATATACACAGAAAATGTCTTTAAAAAAAAAAAAGTTATATCGGCTTAAAAAATCTTGCAGATTTGCACTTCATTCTAATTTTATGTGCTTTCCAGGCTTAGTTATGAGTCTCTAACTGCACTCGAGATACCCAATGATATGCTTCAGATCATCCAGGATCTTATTTTGGACCTTCGTGTACGTTGCATTATTGTGACGTTACAACACACAGCTGAAGGTAATAGAAGGCTGCAGGTCTCATTGCTTACTATTGTGCTTTTTTGTCTCTGATTAGGCCATATCACGTTCTGGAAGATAACCATGTTTGTTACAGATAATGTGTTGACAGTGGACTCCTGAATTCTGTAATATTGCAAAGTTACTCAAGTATTTCACTTTTCTGACAGAAATGTGTGTTATGAGTCTTTTCTTCCCTTGGTCTAATGAATACAGTAGTTTAGATCTGTTTCCTTTGCATTGAGACAGTTTTACAGTGCAAGTGATTTACCTCATGATGCAGCTTTTCTATATTGGAAATACAATTTTTCTTTTTTGAGTTCTTCTATAAAGTGAAGAATTAAATAAGCAGTGTCCCCCAAAGACTCAAAAAGACCCCCAAAGAAAACAAAAATCCACAGCTCTCTATGAAGTATTTTCGTTGTCCAAGGCCTTTTGTTAACATTATAATCTCCAGGATTCCTGTTGTGTACACAGCTTTTGCCATAAATGTTACTGGCCTTGCAATCCAGACACGTTCTCTAAATCTAATGTGACTCTGTGTGCATTAGAGACCATTCATCTTACTGTCTTCTATTTGACTCTGAAACTTAAATGTGAATGAAGTAAATCTTCCAGAACTAAATGCCTCACTTCAAATGAGGGCAGATTGCTTTACTAATTCACTCACTGTTTTTTCCAAAAGACTAATTACCCTCAATGTTAAAGAAAAAAAAAAAAAGAGGCTTTTTTGATCTTGCAATTTAATTAGGGTTTAATATTTAACATATGTTTCGTCATTATTTTGTAGGCTGACGAAGCTAAGTGTTCTACTCAAGCCTTAAGTGTGCTAAGTGCTGGTGACTATGTTAAGCAAATTTTTAAACCTCTGGTGAAAACAAATCATAAGCCTTCTGTGGTTTAATTGATACAGTATTGATATGAATTTTATCCTTGATTACTTTGTTAAATACCATTTCAGCATTATTTTTCTGCATTAATATCAAGCTAGTTGACCATACCGGTTACAGGTTGTCTTGTCTCATTAAAACTCCATACGGGTAGCATTACCACTATTTCAGTTTTCACTTATAGTATGAAGTCTCTTTTGCTTTTCTTCACTTGGCACAATTGAGATCAACTCTTTTTTTTTTTTTTTTTTTTTTTTTTTTTTTTTTTTCTAATGCTAGGTTAAAAAGTTTGAGGTTTTCTAATTGTAACATGGGGATGGTCCTATTGGGCTGGCTGCCCTCTGTCTAAGAATTGTGTGATTCATTGGATGTCTTGACTGTTGCAAAAGAAGGAAGTGTCTAGCTCCAAACCATTTTGCTGACAACCCTTAGCTTATTAAGTCTCTAAGCTACCCACCTAACTTTTCCAGTGTGGTCCAGAGTGCTCCAGTACATGATTAATGAGGAAGCTCTCTGCTGTCATACTAGCTTTGCCTTCTTGTTGCATCACAACAGTAGCCCAGTTCTTTGTTCACATACAGACTTCCTTCTTCTTACATCCTGATTGCCAGCCATGTATATTATGTGGAGGAAAAACACTTTTGGTAGTCTGTACCTTTTTTATAAAAGCAAATTTACCAGTCTGTGTGTGAATTATTCTCTGTTTGTTCTGAACATTTTTATTCGTACTTTTCTTTCTTGAATCAAAAGAGATCAGATCCCTTAAGATGCTGGTATGTTATGTTGGTTCTCTTTCATGTAGCCATTAGCAGTAGCCTTCCTTGACTGCTGCTTCCATCCCCTTTCAATGAAGAAATTCTATCTATTGGCTGTAGCATCAAACAGGAGAAGAGAAAATAAGCCTGCATGATAACTCTTACTCCATATTGTTGCACTGTGTGCCTTATCTATGGGACCTCCTTTTTTTTTTTTTTTTTTTGTGATGTACCTTTCCATATTGTTGCACGTGTGGCTTTATTTATGGGCCCTCCTTTTTTTTTTTTTTTTTTTGTGATGTACCACCTAAAACACAATTGCATATATTGAATGTGGGTTTTTTTCTGGACAGAACCAGGTTAATTTGGCCCTTGGATAAACTGTTACTTTTAGGGAACCAGCGAAAGAACAATTAATGAATATTCTCATGGAGCTATATAAACGGGTCTCAGGTGTAGTTATATCTATAATATATAAGTCAAAAAAGCTCCTCCTGGACTTGAATCTCACCTCCATAATCTCTCTGAAACATGTGCTGCATAGACTGCTGATCAAAAGTTCAGTCTCATCTCTTTCTGCATGTTGTAAGTTTGTAAAGGCATTCAGATCAGTTAAATTTTGTAATAGAGCACTGTTACTATTTAAATAGGACAAACCTGCCCACGCACAGGGTTTTCTTCTTGTCTTACGATACATACACTCACAGTAGCCCTGAGAAGCAGCCTAAGTTCTTTCCCTCTCATGTGTGATCAGTGGTCATAAAGGTCACGAAAGGCCAATTATGTGAGTGCCAGACTAGATCGATTTTACATGATTGTTTTTGACTGGAATTTGATGAGCAGTGAAATACGAGAAAGAAAACTGTTTATTTTGTATTTGTATCAGCTCAGAACTGAATGCAAAAGTGAGCAGCCACTGAAACATATAAAGGCTGACCAGTGCAATGTAAAGCCTCGCAAGAATATTGCTTAAGAGGTTTACTAAATAAGGAAATGAACAGAGTTTTCATTCTGCACAATCCCTTAATACTTTTTATACTTACAAAGCCTATACTTCCATGAGATGCAGAATTGACACCATAATTAAGCTTATTAATTTAGCTAATTAAAGCACGAAGATAATGAAGATACCTTTCAGCATGCATTAGTTATCCTTTTTTCTTGGAGTTTGGGGAGAGATGATAATTCACCAAAATTTTCACTTATTTAAAGGGAGTTTCATGAGATACGGACAGTTCTGATGAGCAACTTGTGTATGAAAAACTGTATGTCAAAACCCCCACAAACTGCACATAGTTAGTTGTTTTGTTCTGTTTACAAATTGAATAAGCCTCCCAGAAAGCAATGATACAAAATGCATGTGTCCATAGAGGAATTTTGTTTACAATACAGGAGCTTTAGAGTCACATCCTGGCTTAGTTTCTGTTTGTTTCAGTAAGCCTACAGAAGTTGGCACCTTCTGGGTAATGAAAAGTGTGCTTTTTGCATATGCCTTCATGCATTTTTGAAGAAACTGTAGGACAGTGGGCCCTTGCCCCTTAGTGGGGATCCTGTGCCTCTTTTGTAGTAATTACATATGAACTAGATGTTGTCCATTCTGTCTTTGCTAAAATGCTAGCCAGTTGTTCTTTCATTTTTAATTAAGAGCTGCAGTATAATAGACTAGAGACTTGGGGTGTTAAATGCAGTATTTTGTTGTGATTAAAAGTTTACAAAAATAAAGCCCAAACCCTTCACAATATTGCTTTAATTTTAAGCTTTCCAGTAAAAGATGTGCTTCATGCAGCTCTTGCCGTGTATCATAGATACGCTTCTCCGTGGTGTCAGCAGCATACCATGTATGAGTTCCATTCTTAGTCATTTGAGAATGCTGAATGCTTTGAAGCTTTTAGTGCTTTTTGCTTGTATGCCTAGTCATTGCAGTCCCAATGTCTGTGGTTTATCTTTTCAAGTTCAAGGAGTTTTTAATAATGAAAATGAATACCATTTCCCTCTCCCCACTCTCTTCCCCCTCTTGCTCTGTCTTACAGATATAAAGAGGTTAGCTGAAAAGGAAGACTGGGTTGTTGACAATGAAGGTTTGACATCGTTGGTAGGTATTCTTGTGTCTTTTGTAGACACTTCCTTTGAAACTGGTCTGTATTCTCCAAATCCTGAAGTATTTTGGACTCTGTCTAGATGTGTGTATACTGGTATCTATAGTGGGGTTTTTTTAATGTGAAAATACCAAATTGTTTGTTTGAATGGTTACTTACTTACAGCAGTCTTAAACGATCCCATCACCTAATGTTTTATTTTCCTAACTTTTCAAAATTTTTCATTTTTACTTCTTTAGCTATTATATCTGAAGTAACTTTGTGCTACTTACTAGACAGCAATATTTTTTTTCCTGTTTTGCACCTTCAAAAGCACAAATAAAAGCTTTGTATATTTGTGCCATATACTGTGAATCAAAAATAAACAATTAGACATCAAGATACGTAGTATGACTTTCTGCCTTATGTAGGGTTATTTAAATGCATCAGTATAATTACTGCTGACATCCAGCATGATTTTGCTGAGATATACAATAATAGCTTTCATTGTTAAGCATCTTATTTTAGGGATGATTTACTGAAGTAAAAAATTATTTTTGAGGTCACAACAAGTTCAGTTCACATCAAAATGCTTCATAATTTAGTAAGCACACTACCATGGAATTGGTCTGTAGCTAAATAAATAGGTCACTTATATGTTATAATGAGAAATTGAACTGAAAAACAACTAATTTAGGAGGTTGCCTACACACAAACAACAAATGACTTGAAACCAAATTCAGATAAATTAGTGAGATGTTTTCTGGAAATAAACAGTAATGAGTAATGCCTAAAACCCAGCAAGCACGTTGTAGGTGTGACTTAAAAACAATCTGTGAAAGCAGAAAGGGCCTGTGGGAGGGAGAGTTGCTTTGTGTATATTATCGAAGAGAATGCTCCATAGACTCTTAGTTTTTCTTACTTGCTTCTATAAATACATGTTTGAAGCTGAGTAGGAGGGCATTAAGCAATCACAATACACACGTTGTTGGCTGATTGTAGTATTATAACCAGATATACAGCTCCTGGTCTTGGTTTCAGTTGCCACTGACTTGAGCAAGTCCCTTAACTTTTCTGGTTTTCACTTTGTTTCTTTATGGTTTTGATGTATCCTAACCCATCTTTGTTTAAAAAATACTTACGTCTTTTTTTTGTATTTAGAAATCACCTGCTAATTCCATGTGTACAGCACTTCCCTAGATACCTTTGAGGCCAAGATTGAGACATGCTAAATTTTAATGGTAGCAGTTGATTGTTTCATCATAGCAGGGTTATTTATCTGCTAAACAGAGTTCGTTGTGGTAATATAGCAAAAACAAAAGTTAACCAGTACAAAGAAGGGCCACACAGTCTCTTTAGGGATGTTTTAGGCTTAAGATAGAAACTATATTTTATGTTTGCAGGAAATACTGGTTGCTAACCCCTTTAGCATTTATATTCCAGATAAAAGACACAGTAAGACACAGAACCAGCTGTCCATGGTTTCATAAAATCCAAAGAGTAACATATCTGAACACCTTTCTTCTCCCGAGGTGTGATGTTTTATGCTGTGGAAACAAAACCCAAGAGCATTACTTTACTGATGGTCTTTTTCTTTTAAGCAGGTCCAAAAATAATAATTACAGATTGTCTTGGTGGCTTTTTTCATGATTTTCAGGTTGTCATGTAGGCAGCACTTTCATGACCCACCTCCACCCCAGCAGTTACAGAAATAGAAGGTGCTCATAAGCCTAAAGTTGGTGACATTGCCTTAAACTACCTACTAGATGATAAGTGGGTTTAAATGGCTTAGAAGCTCTTTTGTCCACCTCCTTGATGCAAATCTAACAGGATGATGTCCCTCTTTTCTACAACAGTGACACCTCTCTGCTACACACTGCCCTGCATGATAGCTTCCTGCCTAATACCAGCAGGCAGCCTCATCTGAAAAAAAAGGTGTGACTTATCAGGGAAGAGAGAAAGACAAGCAAAAACTGACTGATGACTCTGATGCTGTGAACTTGTTTGCACTTTCAGAGTGAAATTGATACCTGCATCAAGACATTGGTGCTTCAGGTTTGGAAACCTGAAGGTAAAAAACTGCCCCCAATCCAGTGGGTGTTTCTCCTCTATGTGAAAGCAATTTCAGTCAGGTTTCCTTAGAAACTTTTTGCTGGAATAAAATGCAGAAATATTGGATATCACAGGTGAAATTCTATCTCAACTTAGATCTAGGAGGGGAAGGAGGAGAGTGTCATGGGCATCTATAACGTAATTGTCAATCTATGCTACGACAAACAAGCTATAAAAATTTTTCATGACCCTTTTAGAGGAGGCTGTTTGATGCAGAAAGTCTTGTTCAGGTAAGAAAATGTGCATTGACCTATAATTCTGTAGAGAGCTTAAGTACAAAAGGGTCCTCTGGTAATACATGAATTATGATTTTTTTTTGTTGTTGTTGTTGGGATGTTTTTTACTTTCCATCCCCTACCTTGTTTGGGATATTTTGGAAATAAAGAGCTTACTGTGTGGCATGGAAGTTTCTATAATTTTTTGTAGTATATGTTTGACATGCTAAAGCTAAGAAGTCTTTTGCCTTTCAGCCATCCCAGTTTGAACAGTGCATTATACATTCCTTGCAATCTCTTAAAACCGTGCTAGACTGCAAACCTGGAGAGGCCAGCGTAAGTTTTGATTTCTGCTTTTATTTTTGTTCTTTTTATGATAATTACTTTTGTGTTTCAGAACAAGAACAAGAACTTTCAGAGAATGATACAGGGATATAGATTTCCTCCTTTTTTATCATGAACTCCCTTTTCACTGCTGCTAGCTTTTAGAATTCTGTTTGTTTCCTTTGCTGGGGTAGTTGTGTGTGTATGGGGAAGATTGAACCTATATTTAAATCTTTAAAGCTGTTCTTTTGAAAAAAAATGCTACTAATGTAATTTTCAGATAGCAGAAGATATGACTTTATTTACATGACAAAAAAAAAAGGAGGTGCCATTCCAAGGAGTTACTTTTCACTCAGTGTTGCATCCAAATTACTTGCAGAACTTAAATTCAGTTTTTCACTTCTAAATCAGGAGTCCTCGTTGTCTCCACCACTTAATACTTCGAGGCCCCAGCTGATTGTGATACTGATGTTTTCTTTTAGGTTTCAGTGATCTAAGAAAGTTTAATACTTTTCCGAAATCCCTTGGGCTCCTTTGTGGGTTTTGTTTCTCCTCCCTTATTTTCATTTTTACAGGTGGTTTGTCTAGTTTCTTAATGGACATTGTTCAAAAGAATCTGCAGTGCATGGGGAATCCTTCTTCTTAATGCGCAAAGATATTGGAAATAACAAAGATCTTTGAGAAAATGCTATGTCCCAGCATCCATTCCTACGATTGTGTCATCTCTTTAGGGATAGTATACTCAGGCTTTCCTTGGGAATAAGCCCACATGAAGCTATTCTGCTGAAATATTATGCTTGCATCTTCAGGTTTTCCAGCAGCAGAAAACACAAGAGGATGTGTGCCAGCTGAGCATTGGGATCATGCAGGTAACTTGAGCACTTCTAAGTATGAAACTCGGTGATCACCAAAAATGTGTGCTTTGTACCCTGCCCACCTCCCAGAAGGTAGCTTAAGTTGATGACTGTTTTATTCCTCTGATACACTCTGGAAAACTGAGAAATGTTTGTCTTTAAAAGTATGTAGACTGGCTGAATCTGATGATATTAAATCTTCAGAGGGTGACATATTCAAGTATTTTACTGATTGTGACTGTTCAAGATTTTTCTGACAATTGAAAGACACTTGCTGAGCCAACATCATTTAACATGGATATACAGCAGTAAAAAGGAGCAATACTGATTTTCATTAGCTGAAGAGAAAGCTTTTATTTTTTGTATTGGAATCCAATATTATTTGTAGCAAAATCTGATCTTTTTTTTTAATATATTTGAACCATTTTTATAGTTTTCTCAAATAAGAAATCATGAGCCAAAGCAAAAACTGGGTTTTAGTGATACTTCTGTGATGTTTACTTGGGATCAAGTGTTCAAATTGAGCACTTGAAAACTATTAATAATGCCTTCTTTTCAAATCAGCAGATTATTCCTGCATAATTTTAGACATGCATGATGAAAATCACGTAACAAGATTAAAAGCTCCTGTGTGTTTTTACAAGTAAACTGTGATGCATGTAAAATTGAAAATATGCATTCAAAGGTGTAAGTAAAATGTTACTGCATTTATGTTAGGTCTAAGACAAAGAAAGTTGATGATGATTTTCTGATTCTATTGACTGTTATGAAAGTGAATTTAAGATTTTTATTTTTATTTCTTTGGCAGAAAATGTCTATCTTGCTTTATTGTTTCCTAGGTCTTTATAGACTGCTTGGAACAACTGAGCACCAAACCTGATGGTGACATAGATACAGCACAGTAAGTAAAATAAATAGGACCTAAGTCTAGTATTCTGAAATCGTGGGTGCAAGTCTCAAATTTCAGTGGTGGTGGTGTTTTATCCCCTCTGGTATTTCATACTTGTTGCTAGTTCTTTTGCCTCTCGTTAGTGATGCATAGAAATAAGAGCAGATACTTTTCATGACAAACAGTTGGGTAACATCATGTAATAAATACTGTGCACAATAATGAATATGGTATTACTTATACCATTTTATTCAGTGGCAAGAGTTGTGTGTTGTAGAAGCACGTATGTTGGTTTTGACGGGACCTTGCACAGAATGAGTTGTCCTTGTCGCTAAGTAATGTCTAGTCATGGAGAAATAGCTGCCCCTTGCCTTTCTTTTCTTCCCTTTTATTCTGATTAGTTCTACTGGTATTTCTACTAAATTCTTAAAAGTTTTTTTTGTTCAATAATTGCTCATGAGCCACTTATATTAGAGACCAAAATAAGTCAGAATAGCCTGAGTTTCTGAGAGCACTAATCATTTCTTTGTGAAGAGCCAGAGACTTGGCAAATATTGGTACTTCCAATATGCATTAGAAAAAGGCAAATCAACTGTGTTCCTAATGCCACGTTTTTATTTTATTTTATTTGATATTTGGATGACTCTTGGCTGGATAGGTGTAAAACCAAAGTGGAATCTGTGGCAAACCAAGGAAACTATAGAAAATTAAAATACTTTAAGAAAGAAAGGTCTGTAGCTGGAATAGTACTGTCTGGCCTCAGAGCTCCTGCAGGCTTTGTGGACGTCTTAGATAAACTGAGCAACATGGCTGCTTTACTATCTAATGTGAAGGAGTTTGAAACGAGATTCCAGTCTTCTGTTCCAAGTGTTCATTTGAATCTACTATGTATCAGATAATCAAAAGAACTATAATATTCACTTTTTAATAATATTCTTAGTCTTTCAGTTGACGTTTCATCTCCAGATTTGTTTGGAAGCATTCATGAAGACTCCAGTCTTTCTTCAGTAAGTTTGGCTTCTGTTTTTAAAAGCTGATGTGAAAATTAATATTTCTCAGAGTTACTGGAGTGAGTCCTTTTACTGTATTGTTTCAGAGTTATTTTTTTCTTTTTTAGAGAGCAATTTTGTATTCTAGAGGCATTTTGTAGATACATATGTACATAAGCATAAGAAAATATAAGCATATAAGGCCTTGAATATCAGGCTCTTTTTGAAGGCACTGTTCACTTGTGGTGTCTTAGTTTACCATCTTAAGGTAACTAATGAAGGTATTTTTTAAAACCAGGTCTTCCTCAAGCTAAAGTGGCATCATTGAAATCAGTGAAAATAGCACTAGTGTTGAGACAGCTGAAGATGAGACTTTTGATTTATCACCTTGTTTTAAATTGTAAGAACTGGTCTGATTATTAGTTGCTTTTTAAAACCCATGAAAATACAGATATTCAGTACTGTAATGTGCCCCCATAAAATTACTGAGTAATTATTTATTTGGCTTCTTTGGATTTGGTTTTGCTTTTCAGAAAATTGGAAAAGAAAAAAGAATTTTTTTAATATTCCTGACACTTTGACTTTGGTTAATGTACTTTCTTCTGGTCTGGTAGCTAATGAAAAAATGTAGTTGTCCCCTACAAGAAACCTAGTGAAAGCCCCTTGTGAGGTTAATATTCCTTAGTACAAGTTTAAATGTTCTCAGAAGCCCAACTTTGCTTATTTACAAGATCAATAAGCATTGCTGCTACAATAAAGAATCAGATTGCCAAATCACGTCAAGTTTCTGAATTGCAGACTATAATAATTAGTTCCTGATATAATTTTATTCTTGAAACACATAGATTTTTATATTAATTGCTGATAAACTAACATTTTGGTGGCTGTGGCTTCCTATGCATGTAATAGGTATGAAGGTTTGCATAAAAAAAAGATAGTAACAATCTGAGACAATGTTTGGTTTCCATAGTATCATATTAATTTTTTCCTGTCAATCACAGAACACTTTGTCTTCTCTTTCCTGATTGAGTAATGAGAACAGAGAAAGTGAGTGATCAAAGTAAAATTCTTCACTGTATTTTTAAAATTCTCTTTTTTTCAGTAGCCTATATACTAGTGATTATACCTTAAAGTAGTAGGCAACTGTGTATCTCAGTACTAGTCATCATATTACTGGAATACAAAACTGTCAGGAGTTCTTCTGGATCTGAAAAACATTTTTAATCAGATCTGCGTTCTTATTGCAACTTCATTGCCAAATAATTTTGCTTTCAAAATATTTGCTGGTTTTGATTTTGAATTGCTGTCTGAGGTAGAAATACATTTTGCCGTTGGGAGAAGAGGGGAAGGGGAAGACCAAATCTATTCAAATACTAGTTCTGTCTTGTTTGGTTCTTTGTCTCTTTGGAAACTACACCTTGTTGCACCAAGGTCATGGAAATGCAATTCTGGTATCTCAAATCCAGAATGTGTTTGACCTTCTTGTATTTTAAAAGAAAAAAAAAAAAGAAAAAAGAAATTTTCAAATTAATTGCTGAAATTATATTATGTACTTCTTAACTTTCTAGTATTTTAGAATGGGTGCAATTGGTCAATAGCTGTTCTGCTTCCCTTGTTTTAGCCAACTCCTTGTGAAAGTGAAGATCACAGAATCATAGAATAGTTTGGGTTAGAAGGAACGTTCAAAGGTCATCTAGTTCCAACCCCCCATGCAATGAGCAGGGACATCTGCATCTAGATCAGGTTGACCAGAACCACATCCAGCCTCGCCTTGAATGTCTCCAGGGATGGGGCATCTACCATCTCTGTGGGCAACCTGTGCCAGTATTTTACCAGCCTGATCTTCAGTTAATTTTATAATGGTCATAATTCTTAGCATATTTCTTGAAACAAAGTAAAAGCCAGAAACAGCTTCCTGGAAAGCTGTCCAAACCTAACTTTTGTAACGACATCTTAACCACAGTTCTGTATTAGTCACAGCTATTCCCGTGAATGCTCCAGATCCCATAAGAAAAGCATATGTTCAGTTGTCATATCTGATAATTCACTCAGTTCTTGGTGTTTTATTGACAAAAATATTTGGAAACTCCTCTTTATTTATCAGCATATTTGTCACATGCAGAAAGTCAAAATACTATACGTTTACAGTACTGGTCATGCTGGTACTTCTTTTCTAACTATTATACTCTTTCTTCTGTTAAAACAAATTTTTAGGAACAGAGGCTTTTAATTGCACTCAGTAACTGCCGTTATCTGGAACGCCATACCTTCCTAAATATAGCTGAACATTTTGAGAAACATGGCTTTCAAGGTGTTGAAAAAATAACTCAAGTAAGTAAGAGCACTGGAATGAAGTATCACTGCTTGAAGGGAACAGTTTTTCTTCATTTTGCTTTCTGTGGAAATTAAGTGCAAGTGTTCAGATGGCCAAAAGTACTCTTGAGTCTGCCTTCTACAAATTAGTGGGACTGCAAGCATCATTTGGACACAGCGACAACATGTTGTATGTGTTCCTCTAAGGCTTAAATAGCTTGTGTAGAAAATGTGACTACTTATTCAGGAATTCAGAAAGCTTATCAGATTTCTTAGTAAAGCTGTTTAATGTCACTGTATTCTCTTAATGCAGACAATAAAAGATCATTATCTCAGAAATATACTTGATAAACTATTGCATCTGATAATTTGTGTTACTGATTGCTGTTGTTCATAAACGAGTTCAGGTTTTTTGTTGTGTTTTGGTTTTTGTTGGTTTGGTATTTCAGGGTGGGTTGGTTTTTGGTTGGTTTTTTGGTTGGGTTTTTTTGGGGGTGGTTTGTTTTTTTGTTGGGTTTTTTTTTTTTTTTTTTTTTTTTTTTTTCAAAGAATCAAAATGTCAAAGTGGGTGGCAGTAGCTGTCTCATTTTCCTGCCTTTTTGTAAAGATTAATCATTTTTTATGAGAAATGTTGTGACTTAATCCTTAAGGCCATAAACCCAGTTTATTTCCAGAAACATTTGTTGATTGGAAGTAAAATGTTATCTTTTCCAGTACAGAGTACAGTATTTCACTTACACTGATGTTTCTACTATGTAGTACATCCTTAATTCTATTCTGCCTGAATGTTGTTTGAATTTCTGTGGCTGAACTAATTTTGAATAGCATTTAAATGGGGTTGATATGATTTGTATATTTAGTGCAGTATACAAAATTACTCTGGATATTGTGGTTCTTGGCTACTGAGACAACTGAGAGTTGAGCTAGGTACAGTTAGTGTTGTCTATATAAACAAATAAGACATCTGTTATGTATATATTCAACACTGTCTTGTACAGCCACATCAAAGTATTGCTAATAGAAGTCTGGTAGCTTTATAAATGACAAAATTCAAATCTTGAAGTCGCAGATTAATTGCAAATCTGTGTTAACCATTTGAAAGGACTGACTGGCCCAGTACTGCATATATGGGACACAGCAGTAATGCTATCTGGGAGGATTTGGATAATTAGATAGTTAGGAGTTTTTGAACCCTTCACAGCTCACAGGGGTTTAGATGGGTTGGTTGATTTGTTTCAGTTTTTTGTTCTGTCCCCTGAACTTCTGTAAGTTGATTAATTTAATATTAAATAAGGAATATGTAATAAAGATTTGACAAAATTTTAGAAAAATACAATTTGTTAAGATTACTGAAACTAAACTATACTTTTAAATTGTTAGCTTTATATATGGATTTTTAAAGTGAATTTGTAGTGTATGTTGGTAAAAATTATCCATCGTGTTTTTTTAAAGTTGCCTGTTAGCAGGGAAATCATTATTATCTAATATGAAAATACAGCAATTGTAAAATGGTAACCAAGAAACTTCCTTACATCCTACATGGTTATTGTTTCCATTTTTTTCTTGCTGTGCCAAATACAAAGTTATATAAAATGGTCGAACTTTACGCTGTGCTTTACACACATACCATCTAGGCACATACTTATGATACTCACCTGTAATTATATTTAATTTTTACATAAATCTTTTAAGTACTTTTCTGTGGAGATTCTTAGTTCAATTTTTTATCATCAGTTTAGTTAATTAGCAAGTGGGTGAGTGGGGAATTATCCCATAACATTCATGCTAGCTTATTGTTTAAGCTTCTGGATATAATTGTTTCCACAGTTCTGATACTTAGATAAGGCAGAAGGGGTTACTAGGATAGAGGCTCAAATGGCTTTAATACAAATTTGAAAACTATAGTTACAGGGAAGTTCTTAGAAGAATAACAATGAGTGAACGGTATGGTTTTGTGAGTATTTACCTCTCTTGAGCATCAGGAAAATGGGTATACACAATGGACTTCTCTGCTTCACTCCCCCATCCTGGGCTCAAAATAAAATTCAGCTGAATTGTTCATTCTTTGTTGTAATATTTCCACCAGCTGAAAAACAAGTTTACCCACCTTTATCTTAATTGTGCATTGAGCTTGGAGCAGGTTAAAGAATGACTTGCCTGAAACAAAAAAACCTGTACTGAATGTGCAGATGATCTTTTGTATTTAATTACTCCAGAAGTGGAAGATGGAATTACTTAGTGCTAAAACACTTTATTAGGGACCACTGAAGAAGTTATTTTACAGATTCTTTGAATGGGTGCATGTTTGCAGGCACTTCCCACTGGAACTTTTACTTCAGGTTTTCTTCTAGCTTAAACCTAAATAGGAATGGTCTAAGGATAGTTATTTTCCTTAGTTATAAGAAATGGGAGTGGGAAATGTCTTGAAACCCATTCTGCGTTTACATTTCTGTGATCCTGTGTAAGGGGGAGAAAGAGTGAGATTTCTGTATATTGAGTGAATATTGGGGATTGGTTCATTGGTTGGGTATCAACAGGCTGTCAGGTAGAAGGGAAAGAATATAGCCTAGATCTTCTCCTAGGACCGAATTCTCAGTGTCTCATGAAAATCCTATCTTTGGGATATCATAGAAACATAAAATGGTTTGGGTTGGAAGGGACCTTAAAGATGGTCTTAGTTCCAACCCCCCCGCCCCTGGGCATCTCACTTTCTTGAGATCAGGTTGCACAAAGCCTTGATATAAATCCTCTTGTGGCAAATTAGAGATTTATCAGATAGAAAAGCAGGGAAGTGGTAGTGTCTCTTGTTTCAAAGCATCATCTTCACCATCCCAACTTTCCTGAATCTGACAGCAACCTTGACCTCTTTTCCCTTGCACTTACAATCTGATTCCTGAAAGCTTATCTGTCTGTCTGTTCCTGACTCAAATATTGCAGTTCCGTTTCCTCTTCACTTAACACTATAGACATGCCAGTGAAAAACACAATTTAGAGACATCGCTGCAGTGAAAAATCTTCAATGCTTATCTTACAGCTTTCAGTATTAAATATTAAGAAAGGAATTATAAGGAGTTGGTATTCTTATTTTCTTTCTGTCTTATTCTTAATTTCTGGTTTTATCTAGACCTGCCTTCTTCCTCACATTTAAACCCTTTTGCTTCTGAAAATTATTTCATACGTGCTTTTTTCCCTAATGATTGAGGAAAATGGGTAGTAGTTTAAAATCTTTACTTGGCTATCGCTTAAGGTGTTCTAAATACATTAAAGTAGAAGTCATATGATTTTCCACATCTTATTTGCATTTAGCATCCACTACCATTAAGATACTGAATTTCTACTTTAATATTTTATGATATGCATTGCATATTGTTTTAGAATTGGTTTAGAAGCTGTAAGTACAGGGGGTACCTATGTTTAATAAAAAGTCTTGTATAAAATTTAAAGTTGTTTGGATACAGTAAACAAACCGTGCCTATCTCTTTAGCTTTCAGTGTGGCCAAATTGTGTGAATTACTAAAAACTACATAGAGAGCTGTTAAAAGGGCAACATTCTGCAGATGTTAATAAGCTGTCCTCATGCATCTGTTGTACCAAGATGCTTTGAAGTAAAGCAGGGAAGTTCACATATACCATTTCAGAAGACAGAGACTCCTAAATAAATCTGTGTGCTTGTTAAATATAGAGCAGATTGATAATGAGAAATTGAAATATTACAATTGATATATCTTAAGTATTATATGAAAATCTTCATATATCAGGATGGAAATTATTATAGGCACGTTTTAAAGCATTGATGAAATTCATTGTTTACTTGGTGCAAGATCAAGACTTCCTGATATGCAGGGGGAAAAAATATCATGCTATTAGACAATTAGAGTGATCTGCCTGCTTTGGCATTCCTTGGACTTTTCCCAGAAATGTCTGCTGCTAAGCACAATCAGAAAAAAAAAAAAAAAAATATATATATATATACTGGGTAGGATAGACAGATAATACGGAAGTTCCTAGGTTTTCATATATGTAATTATGAAACGAAAAGTGTAAGTAATTGCTACTCTTTTTATAGAAAATTAAAGATGACATTAAGCAGATTTTTTTGGGTATGTGATTTAATTCTTGTAGTTAATGAGCATTTATTGTGTTTTATCTCTTCTTTTTTTTTCTTTTCTGGTTTTTAGGTTAGTATGGAATCCTTGAAAGAGCTGGATCAAAGACTGTTCGAAATGTACATTGAATTCAAGGCAGATCCGATAGTTGGGTCATTAGAACCTGGCATTTATGCAGGATACTTTGATTGGAAAGATTGTCTTGTTCCAGCAGGTAAATATCTACTTACTAAACTCTGAAATTATTTTAACAGTGATTGATGGGAGCTAACGTATACTTTACAATTAAAAACTTTTTTCTAGTCTGTTTTTTTAACTTTTGACAAGTTCTTATTATAAGTTCTTTCTCACAGACTTTGCTTAATTCCTAAATCATTTTTCAAATACCCCCAAATGATTAAAGTGCCTTTCATCATTGATAATCTCTTTAATACTTGTTTTTTGTGATTATTTTGCTTCATTGCTTACATATAATAGAAAGAATTATAAAAGACATCTTTGCTATTTTCTTACGAAATTCATTGAGATTTGTTTGGGATTTTTTCCAGAGAATCTGGCTACTTTTGTATTAGATGTAATTACAGTTCTGAAAAGGTAAAATTATAAGAAAATGCATGCTATAACAGTAGTTCAGCAAAGAATGTTAAACCATCAAAGAAGGGCAGCTATAAGCTATTTAGAATGACTGGGGTGTTAGTCACTATTTAGGTGCTTTAAGAGCCTCTGTTTTAAAGATGCATAATATAAATGAGCCTTTCCTTTTTTTAAGTACTAAATACTGTACGCATTTAACATTGAGGTCCTTTGAACATCTAATTTGTTTTATTCAAAACTTACAGATCTAAATCACTTCTCATATGAATGCCTGCTTAACATCAAGTAGAAATTAGTTGCAGTAACATAGCACACAACATCTTGAAGGTGATCTTGTATTAAGTTTTCATAAATCAGTGATTGACATGACAACTTGTACTTTCTTGTTTTGATTGTTTCATGGAGTTGTATATAGTAAGATTAGTAGAAATTTTGTGGTAGTTCAAAATTTGATCTAATTTGATCTAAAGGTTGTAAAACAAGCAACACACTTGTAATTGTCTATCAAGAGCTGCAGTGTTTGCTTGCTGGGCCTTTAAAACACGAAGATCTTAGGGTTTATTACTTTAGGGAAGTGTCTCTTCTATCTCTTGTTACTACTTTTGTGCTCAGAATATATATACAGTTTATAGCAGAAATAACGTAGATTTTAATCTTGCATATTCAAATTTATATCTGGATAATATGTAACTTCTCATCATGTTTGAAGTATAGTTTTGCTTGTCGTATTTGCATTCCTACCAGCTGACAAAGAGAAGTAAGTTGTTGTGTCAGCTTCTTATGTTCATTTCTTGATCTAGTGCATTAAGATCTATTTACTAGACTTGTGTTGCCTTTGGGATTATTCTGTAGCATTCTTTTGTTTAAAGGGAATGTTGAATTTCTGTTAGAGGCGTGCCTTAGCCTGATGCTTGCCTAACTTTTTCTTGGGTTTACATACTTTCTCTGCAACTTCTTGGCAAAAATCAAAGTGAAGATAGTGAGTATTAGAAACTCCTTCAGAGTTACATGTCATGGTGTTGGCCAAGAGGTGCCAATATGAAGTAATAAAAAAGTTGTTTGTGGGTTGGTTTTGTTTGGTTTTTTTTTTTAATCATCAAGCTAGACATGTTAAGAAGGAACATATAGTCCCTTATTCCATGCTTCTCCACCTTGATGAACTCTCTTTCTGATGGATAAATTCTGTCAAATGTACCCTGTTGACTACTGGTGTAAAAAAGTATTGTTCAACCCTAGCTGGCAACTAAGCACCACACCATTTGCTCTCACCTGGATCATCCCTATAGCATGGGGAGAGAATCAGAAGGGTAAACATAGGAAAACTCATGGGTTGAGATGAAAACAGTTTAATAATTGAAATAATAAGAATAAAAATTGCAGCGAACAGAAAAATTTTAAAAAGAGAGAGATAAAACCCCAGGAAAAAAAAACCACACAAGTGATGAAAAACAATTGCTCACCACCAGTCAACTGATGCCCAGCCTGTTTCTGAGCAGAAATGCCTGGCTTAAACCACTACACCTGGCGACCTTTCCTCTAATTTATATACTGAGTATGATGGTCATGTGGTCATGGTCAGATGGAATGGAATATCCCTTTGGCCAGCTTGGGTCAGCTGTGCTGGCTGTATCCCCTCCCAGCTTCTTGTGCCCCCCAGCCTCCTTCCTGTCAGGGTTACTAGGAGAAATTGTCAAGTCCTTAATTTAGTAACAACTAAAATATCGGTGTTTAATCAACATTATTCTTATCCTAAATTCAAAGCGCAGCACTGTACTGGCTTCTAGGAAGAAAATTAACTCTATCCTAGCTGAAACAAGGGCAGAATGTAACTTTGAGTACCTTCAGTTTGTCAGCTTATAGTGATGGTTACTTGATGCTGAAAATATTTGGTGCTCTAAAGATAAAATTAGTAAGTGACTGGGAAAGCCTCTCTCATGGAGGAGGTAGATGAGCTTTATTATTGAAAAGGATTGGAAAAACAAAAAAAAAAATGCCAAACAAACAAAAAAACCAAACCAGCAACCAAACACCTCTTCATGGGGCAATATTCAAACAAACAAAAAGCCGTCCAGCAGGCATATGGCATATGATTAATTTTTTTTTGTCCAATAAACTAGTGTTCACAAACATCACTGATTTGTGCAACAAGATTATAGTTGAGAAAATACACCTTTTTTGTAATCTAAAAGATGCAGTTAGTGCGGCAGTACACATACTGTCTTTTAATTTTGCTTTTAGAAAAACCCAAAACAAACAAAGCTTTACTTTACAGTTCATCTCCAAGTACAGCATGTGAAGTGTCTACTTTATTAAACAGGTGACTGGGAGAGGGTCACACTGAGTCAAAGACACAATTCACTCAAGGATTTGTTAAAGATTGACACACTGATTTGTTGGGGGGGGGGGGGGGGGGGAAGAAATCAGTTGTATAGTAGAAACTATAAAGATTACTGAAGAACAGATAATGACTGAAAAATTTAAAGATTTGATTTTTGAGCAATTTGCCTGGTTTAGATCTTGATTTTTGTAGCCTTAATTTTTGAAAAGTAAAAAGAGTTGGCAAGGTAAAAGCATTTAGGCATCAGTTGTGTTCCTGAGTGTTACTATCAGTGATGTGTAGTGTTGCATAATTAAAGTTACTCTGAGTTCCATAGTAGATACAACTATACCCGATTGTCATGATGTAAAGGTTTGGCCTGCAGGTTTTTTTGTATAGTGTTTCTGCGTTAGCTTTCAATAGTACTAGAAATAGTAAAAAGACAAATTTTTACAAGAATAGGAGGTGTTCTGAAAGAACAAAGGCATCAATTTGTTCATATTTAAAATATAAGGTAAAAGGCAAATAATTTCTCTGAAGCAGTCTGAGACTTTGAAGCATTTTATCTGGCAATTTAAAATTTATCCATAGTAGGGCATATTGATGTCATGGACATAACTTTTGCAAACAACAATTTGGAAAAATGTGGGTGTGAAAATATTCAGGAATTGGCTAGAAATAACATTAAGAATTTTATGGTCATGAATTTCCCATGTTGCTAGTCCAGCCCAGAGCTTCAAGACTGCAACTGTTTCTGAACAATTGTACTAGTAAAGCACTAGCAAGTATTCCTTTCTTGAGAAAGAAAGGAGTGTTACCGAGGGGAATGAAGTTGTTCTGAATAAAATGCAGAGAACACCTTATCTGGACTATCAGGAAGATAATGCATATGGGTACATGGAATTGTTCATTGAGAGCATACCAGTGCTGGTAGAAATTAAGGTAACTGCAAGGGAGAGACCAGACTGGAATGAAAACCTTGTGATGAAGACTGGTATCAAGCAAGGAACAAAGGTGGACAAAGAGGGGAAACCACGACTGGATGAGCAAGGTAGAAACATAAATCAGGGCAGCATTTAGGAATAGAATTAACACAGAAGTGGATTGCAAGGGATTTATACAAACGAGAGACAGATTTGAACTGCAAATAAAAGAGCAGAGAAGTCTGATACTCACTAGATCAGTGAGCTTGCCAGAAGCTGCAGTGTAATCAAAGAAATCACCTCAATCTTGCACTTTTGTCCTCTAGGGATGTACTGTAGGGATTCTATTAATGTTTTTGATGACTTTTTTTGCACAGTTGGCAGAAGTTATGTATGTATTTTTATAAACCTACAGTAACATTACAGGCAGTGCTACATGCTATATATATCTCTATAGTGTGTGTGTGTAAATATGTATCTACATATATATATGTGTGTGTGTATATATATATATATCTACATATATATATATATATGGATTTTTTCTCAGTGCCACTGAGAAACACAATGGCCTGAGTGGTTTGCCTTGCCAGTGCTATCAGTGTTGTTTCTTTTCTAGAATCAAGGCCACAAAAGTCAAGATCTATAACATCTGCCAAATGACTCAAATACATATAGATGTACTGTACCGAATTTATGTATATGTGTTGCTATTTCTGTTGATCTATATAGACCAGTGCAGTAGGAGAATTTTCTGGGTTTTTATTTGCTTTCTTTTCTATGTCAGTAAAAGTTATGTACAGAAAAAACTACACAGAGACAATCAAGTATAATCCAGTCTTTGAATAATAATTTCTTTTCCCACATGGGTACACTTGACTTGCTTCGTGAAATGGAGGCTGTTTGGGAGATAAAACTGGGGTTTGTATTAAGTGGAGCTGTTACAGGCAAAAATCTATACTCAGCTGTTACAGGTTTTGAGAAGTGAGTGAAGCATAATCTGGGAGGGGGAAAAAAGTGGAGGCAGAATTCTGTCTGCAGGCTTTTCTATGTCATATTAATAACTTACTTGAGCATTTTTGGTTTTATCTTTAAAACACGTTCTTTGACTCCTGTCAATTTGAACATTCATGTTTAATTTGACTACCAAAAGTCTTGTATAGAATAATCAGAAAAATATTACCCAAAACCTTGACAATTTATTGTTGGCAACTTTGCAGTCATAACTTCACATGTGCCTTTAAGTGTTAGGGACAGTATTTCCTTGCATCATATAATTCATGGGGAAATAGAAGGTAAAACAGAAGAATTGTAATAAATGAACAATCCTGAAGAAGGAATTCGAATGAAATTAAGAAGCCTGCTTTTTGAGCAAGCTTTGGAAAATAAGTAATATAAAAGTTTTGTATCTTGTTTCTGTCAGTGTGGAAAAAGCATATGGCTCTCTTAAGCAATTGTCCTGTAATTATCAGATATTTATTTATTTATACATATGTTTTTTGTTACAGTTTAAATATAAGGAAGGGCAAATTGTTTGCATGGGGCAAATTTTAATTTAGTCTACGTACTGAAACTTTTATTGTTTAGTTTTTCGACGTACGTGTTCTTTTCAGTATGAAAGTTCTGAATGTCAGAACTTGCACACAATGTAATTATACATTTGCCCATTTATTTTGATCTAAGGTGTGACTGCTGGTGTTTAGAAGGCAGTATTATTAACTTAATTAGTTTTATTGTTAATAAATAACTTTCTTTTAAATTTTCATTTTAATTTTGGTGTTGGCTTCTGAGTTCTTACAACAAAGACTTCAATTCTAACATGCAGAAACAATGAAATCTAGTTTGGTTCTTTTTTCTTGTTTGAAACATTGTTCTAATTTAATCTATGGTATTAACAGAATTGAGAGATGAAAGGTATAGTGGGAAACAATGTTAATCGGTTGCTGAGTATGAGTTTACATTTTTTTTTTGAGTAAACTGATCAATCTGCTTAGTTCAGTGTACAAGGTTTTGTCATTTCTGTTCCTTCTTTCTTTCGTAATAGGTTATGTTTTATTTGGTTTATTAAAGTTCTATTTTAAATGCATATATGTTTGTCTTAGTTACCTGACAAAATTAGTCTGTGAGCTCTTCTAGATTCCAAGATGATAGGCTTTTGGAGGGTGAACGAGACATGGTTGTGTTACTCTGAATTTGGATTAAAAGATTTCTATATATTGAAATTTGTGCAGTGCAAACAAAAGTAGTTGTATGTGGGCATTCAGTCTTTTAAATTATTTTAAACTTTTGCATGCAAATGTCAAGGTATTTTTAATAATGTGGCAAGTTTCATTGTATTTTACTTGTTTACATATACAAAAACTACATAAAATTGAGACTATAAGCATGTATTTCTTTACCACACAAAAGAAATCCACACAAAAAGTGGGTGTTTATTTATTTTTCTGAGGACTTCAAATATGGCCATCTCTTTTCATAAATTATTTTTGAAATGCTGGCTGCTGTACAGTGTAGCCAGCATTCACTCAAAGTTCACAGCATACAGAGGTGCAGGTGCTAGTCTGATAATCTTTCTAAAATACGTATATTCTGTGTTTCACTGGGGGTGTCAGATATTGGGTGATTTGGAGGGGTTTGTAATATTTAAAGTTTCACATTGCATTTAAAGTTTCAGGTGATTTTGCACTTCCAGCTGAAAGTTGATTGTGTTTGTTAGATACTCATTCTGTACTTGGCATAAGTTTAATATAGTAGACTTAATCCTGAATTTCTTCCTATTTGGCTTGTTAGGGGAGCATTGTTTGAAACATTTCAAATGTATCAAATGCCACTCTTACAGTAAAAGATTAAGTGCGTCAGATCTGCTAAATCAGATTTGATATACTTGTCACATCTCTTATCTGTTATTTGTCTAATCTAAAATCTAATAAAACACTTCTAATGGCAATAGCCTGATGAAAAGGTACTCAACAGTTAAAATTGAAATATCAAAAGGCATATTTAATTTGTAGTTACACAGCGACATACTTGTCAACCCTAACTTTTCTTCTTTTGTTTAATTTGGGGCACCAGCACTCTGCTTACATGAAAGATGACAAGTGCATTTACATCTTAAAAACATTTGGATATAGTAGAATTTTTTTTTCTTGTTTTGTGGGGGTTTTTTTGAGAAATAGGCAATTACTTTTTGAATGAAATAAATTTGAAAAATAGCTTGGTTTGAAATCTCTAACTCTTTAGATTTCTTCTAACATTTCAAACAGATGGCTTCAGCGTTATCTTAACATCCTGTGCATTCTTGCATCTTCTGCCATTGTATTTCATTTTCTTGCAGTGTTTCTCAGGTTGCAGTTTAGAATGCATGGGGGTGTCAGCATTGTTGAGAGTAACAACTTTAGCTACTGAAAAGGGAACTTTTTGCAACAGCAAAGTGTGTGTGAGGGGAGAGAGAGGGGTGTTTGGGTTTTTTCCTTTCCCTTTACCCCACTCCTCCCAGGGCTGCACAAAAGAGAATCAGCCCTTGAAGAAACAGGTTTGTATCCGTGTTGGTGTGTTGTACCTTTGTTTAGAACACCAGGGTGTTCTTATACACAGTCCTCTTCAAGTATTCCAGTTAAAATACGCTTTCTTTTTTCATTTTCTTCATTTCATTCAAACTGTTTTTCAGCATACATTAGTAAATTTATATTTTGTCATTATAGTAAGGGAATAATAACTGTGTTCTGCCTCAAGAATCTAATTTTTATTAGGATGAGTTGAATTCAACATCCTTAAATGACCTGCTTTAACTAGCAAGTGTAAGAATCCATGTGTTGCATGAATGCAATTCTTGCATTTGGTTTACTACATACAATTCTTCAGAGTAGAATCATGTACTAAAATTTTAAAGTTAGGGGTTGCCATATTGTAGCCTTTCAATTAATTTTGTAAAAATAAATTTATTTCCTGCTTGAAATATAAGCACAAGTTTTACTGCATGTTTCAAAATACCTTCATTTGTGTAACTTCATTTTAACCTCAGATTTTCTTCAATTTCACTTTCAGACATCCAGTTTTCACTGTATTTCTCACTTCTGCAACAGAGAGATTTCTTTAACATATTACGTTAGTGTCTGAATTAAAAATACTAAGGATCATTCTAGCTACTGAAATAGAATGGACGTTTTACCCTTTCTGTCCTTGGAAACAGGAAAAAAAAAAAGTTCTGCTTCTTGCATGCAGGATCTTCTCCTGCAATTTTGCATCGAGTTTCATGGCTGGTCTCAGCAGACTCTAGAGTTCACGTGTGCAAGCATAACATATGTTCATCTGCAACCTAACTATTTTATTTCTTATGCTTTCTCTTGCTTTGCACATGTCTGCCTTCAGTCACAGTCCCACTTTATAGTGGTTTTGGCTATTAAGCCTACCTGTAGCTGTCTACTACACTGTCATCCCTATCCCACACGGCTTCTGTTTGGTTTTACCTTTCAAACTCCTTCCTGCAATAATTTGTGGCATTTCTGTTTCTAAAAATCTTTCTCATCTGAAAACTTTGAGGACCTAGGCCAGGCTTCGTTTATATTGCTTGAGGGATGGGAAGAGCATGAGCACAGAAGCCTTCTATATATAAAAAGAAGCATTGCTGCAATTGCTTGATCAGGCTGTATTGTGATCTTGTAGCTTGAGAAATGTGTCTGTTCACATAACCCTTTCTTACTGACAGTATTAGAGGTCACTCTAATACCTAAATGAGATGATAGTTACTGCAACTCCAGAGGCTTTACTTAACAGTAGTGTTTGACAACTCAAAAGTCTCTTTTGTTGTCAGCAGGTTGTAGGAAATTGTATCATACTTGCCTCCAGTATGACATTCAAAGGTTTTTACAGATCATGATTAATATTTGAGAAACTTTATTGTGCGGTTGTTACCTACTCTTGTATCAAAAGAAGCATGACCAGCAGGTCAAAGGAGGTGATCCTGCCCCTCTACTCTGCTCTTGTTGAGACCTCACTTGGAGTATTGTGTCCAGTTCTGGTGTCCTCAACATAAAAGGGACATGGAGCTGTTGGAGCAAGTCCAGAGGAGGGCCACGAGGATGATAAGGGGGCACCTCCCGTATGAAGACAGGCTGAGAAAGTTGGGGCTGTTCAGCCTGGGGAAAAGAAGGCTGCGTGGAGACCTCATAGCAGCCTTCCAATATCTGAAGGGGGCCTACAAGGATGCTGGGGAGGGACTCTTCATTAGGGACTGTAGTGGTAGGACAAGGGGGAATGGGTTTAAACTTAAACAGGGGAACTTTAGGTTAGATACAAGGAAGAAGTTCTTTCCAGTGAGGGTGGTGAGGCACTGGAATAGGTTGCCCAAGGAAGTTGTGAATGCTCCATCCCTGGTGGTGTTCAAGACCAGGTTGGACAGAGCCTTGGGCGACATGGTTTAGTGTGTGGTGTCCCTGCTCATGGCAGGGGGGTTGGAACTAGATGATCTTAAGGTCCTTTCCAACCCTAACTATTCTATGATTCTATGATTCTACTCATATGTGACTGTGGCTCTTATTTAAGGCTAATGGCTGATCTGTAGTGGAGGCTTGTCTGCTGCTGTTTGAAGCTAAGTTGTAGTCCTCAAACTCAAATTATAAAGGATGGGAGTTTTGTGCGTAATGTTTAAATAGCAAGTCCCAAGTTAGAACTTTGCTATTTCTCTAGTTAAACTCAACTGCTTCAAAACTGCTACTTGTCTGCAGAGAGCTGCCTATATGATTCTTGTAATTCACACTGTGTGCTTAGAGAATGATTTTCTCTTGTTATTATTTAGTGTAGTGGTGCTAGTTAAAAACAATCCATAATTGCATATTCTCCACTGACAGAGGTGCTTGTGATGAGGATTCTTGAAGGGCCATAGAAAATATAGTGTATGGTTTTAAGGTGATTCCCTACATCTGCACAAATTTTCTACACTTGTGCAGATGTAGGGAATCGTCTTAAAATACGGGGTTTGCTTTTTTCAGCAGGGCAAGTCCAAAAGCCTTGAGGCCCTTAATAATCCCACTGGTCAGTTCATATTCTTGGTTATGGTTTGAAATGTTGCATAAGGGATTTATGATCAAGCATAAAGGATACTGAATTCAAGGTGAAAGAGGATTGATAAAAACAATTATTTTCTAATCCCTGAATGTGTGCAGTAGTTAAGGATGCTGCAGTTATTAACATTTTAAAAACTGATGAAAATACGATCTCTAAGATGTACCTTGCCACTGGACAGCAAAGTAGGGAAAACAACTATCTGCTTGGTGCTTTGGTAACACTTTCTGCAGAGGACTGGGAGCTTGTTTTTAAGTTGAAAATTTTAGTGTAGCAAAAACTCTCAGCTTTCTGTACAAAATTTCTATACAAAATTTAGCCTGGAGCGTATGCTCTCTGTAGCCAAGTCATCAAGCCCTTGAACTCTTACTTTTTAAGTGGGAAAATACGATAGACTTCTAACAGTTCAGCAGATCTATTGTAATAAAAAGCATTTCATTAGCTTAAAATTTCTTTACACGACAAATAGCAATTTAAATTTAATGAAACACTTAAACTTTATTGATGTGTGGATGAAATTATAGTGTTGGACTTGTTCAGTGGTTGAAGTGATTCAAAATTATTAAAACCCTTTACTTTGAACTGTGAAAAATCTTAAACTTTCCAGTTATTGTGGGTCACTCCTGAGTCCAGATAGCTTCCAAATGTTAATTTTGGACTTGAACAGATTTTAAGGATCTATTTTTCAGGTCATGCAAAGACATTCTTCATTTTAAACCCATGCCCTTTTCAAAATGCTGTAGGGATTCAGTGAAGCTTGGAAATGGAAAACTGTGAAATAGTAACACTCGAAGCCAGTTACAGCATCTCACCTTCACTCTAATAAACAGGATAAAAATGCATTCTTACTGAATACTGTATGTGCCTCACAACAAATTTTACGTCGTTTTTTTCTTTCTCCTAGCAGAGTGTAAGGCACTAAGGTTGTTGGTTTTGGCTTTCTGTTTGTTTTGGCATTTACTGCAGTACCATCTTTAAAAGCTGCTGTGGTCTGGTTGTAGCTCGCTTGTTATTTAAACAGCCAAATAAATAAAATTCTACACGAAATTCAGTTTATGGCATTTTTTGCCGTAACTTTAAGGTATACTTTTGTGAGTAATTATTACTGATTTGCTGATCTACACGCATTTGACTGCAGTACATGGTTCAGATTTAAATAATGTACGTTGGTAGAAATAAGGACTGGCTGAAAGTCAAAATGATGACTACCTCTTCAAGGTCATTCCAAGTTACCAAGTCGGGGAATAACAACAACAACAACAACAAAAACCCTATATTTTGCCATAGAACTCAAATTTGAGAATTTGGTGAAATGAAGCGGAGCATGACCTCCTACTACATCTTTCAAAGAATCTACCACATCTGTAACCAACGTCCCTTTCTTTGAGCAGATCTTTCCCATGACTCAATACTTCCACTGTGCCTACAAATACTGCTACCTATTAGTGGTTGCTTGTAAGCTAATACTATGGCTTTGAGTTGGTTGCCAGTTTGCTGAATTTAATTACTAAGAACAAATAAAAATTCCGTGTATCCACAAATGGTACACAAAACCCTTTGGAAGAAAGTATGTAAAAATACTAACAGCCAGTCCTGTGGTTTCTTTCGGTGTGGTGGCTGACTGCTTGGATTTTTTGAGTTAAGAATATTCAGACATTTGCAATATCGTGTTCCAAAAGTATTAGTTGTTTTATATTCTATCTCTGCTGCCTGCTTGTTACCATTGTACTTCTGACATAATTCAATAGAACAGCAACATTTTTAAAAAAATCATTAATTGTACTAGCAAAATTACACTGTGAAAGACAGGAAAATTATGTATCATATTGCTGCTAGTAATCTTTTTGCTCAAAACACCACTTTTAAAGTTTCTTACTTGGAAAAACAAAAATGTCTTTTAAAAAGTCCATACTCTACTTCCTTTTGCCAGGTTTGCCTTTTCTTTTACTTACCAAAGTATATCTGTCTTAAGTCACTATAATAAATGCAGGACGTGTTTCACTGGTGACTAACTTTTTTTTATGTAGCTCAAAGGTCAGACAGATGCAGGACATAAGTGAAAACTAGAATTATTAATGTCTGTATTGTTGCAAATTTTTATTTTTTTGTGTGAAATTGGTCTCTTTTGGATCCATTGGCTTCAGTTTTCTCGTTTCTTGTAATAATAATATTTGAGTGACAACTGAAGTAAATTCATAAACATAGTATACCTCTAAGCCCATTCTTCATTTATGAAAATGCTGTCATTTTGCATATGACAGGCTGTTATTATAGTACCAGTGACTTCAGGAATTATGAGAAAAACACACAGTTTCCTGAGTGAGTCTGTGTTTTGAAAGGTTTTTATAATTTTAGGTTTTACAAAATCATGAAAGGACACCTTCAGGGTGTTTGAACGAAATAAATGAATATTCTTGTAGACTATGGTTGGTTTGTGTTAATGCAAAGAAATATTGCTTGAGATTTTTTGATTCAACTGTTCTCAGTTTTGATAGAGATGTTGATTTTTAGTATACCTTACAATTAAAGAAGTGGCTTGCTTTTCCCATTGAATTGGTCATTCGGTATCTTTGTGGTGCATCTTTTTAAATTGTTACTTCTTGCCTCCTGTGTTGGGATATCTAGGGGCAATGTGAAGAGGTAAGTCTGTGTTGCTGACTCCAGTTCCCACTGACACCACTAGTTGTGTGACTGGGCATTTAACCTGCACATCTGTGCAGTGAGATGTGTCTGGGACTGGCAAGGACTACCAAAGATGATATGTTATCACACTCAGGCTTATGGAAGACTATGTCAAAATTGTGAAGTGAAGCAGTACACTTGTTTTCTTTTTTCCTAAGTGGCTCACTTGTGAAGAATTTGGAAAATGCTTTAGGTAAATAACAAACAGGCTGCAGTTCTGGAAACAATGAGTACCAGGCTTCAGAAGAACATTAGTACTATTTTATAAAGATGATGATACTCTTGGTATCCACCACCCGCCAACTGGTTCTGCAGTTTCTCTATTTTTCTTAAATCTGGGGCAGGGAAGGAGGCACCAAAACAAAACACAGAGAGCTTTTAAGGAGCAGAGCAGTTTCTTGGTTAGCATGCTTTTAACTTTATTTCATGAGAAGACTGTTGATGCAGAAGACTTTTTTTTGAAAATATGTGCAATATATCAAATATGTATATATATACACATACTAATCAGTCTGTCCCCTCTTACATACAATATTAGGTTTTGCTTCAGTGTTTTTCTTGCTCACAGATACTGGCAACTTCAGAGTAATCTGTGGCCAGAAAATAGCTAGTAAGTTCCCACTCTGCCAGACTTCCTGGATATACACAGAAGGATCTCAATCTTGCTTTACAAACTGCTAAAACTGGTGGAAACCTACGCATACCAGGAATGTGTGCCCTATTGATTTTTCAGCACCTTACATGTCAGTTATTAACACACTCTGCTTTATCAAATGAAAAGCTTTCAGCATTAAAATTCTTCTTATGGAAGAGATCTAGTGATAATAGAATTTATGTAGGTAATGCTATGACAATTACATGCTGAAAATTACGAGGGACAGAAGGAGGGAATTTGTTAAACATTTTCCTCAGGGAAAATTAGCAGTATTTGTTTAGGGAGCCATCCTACAGCTAATGGATTGCTAGTAGAAAAAGTTAAGGTAATAATACATCCTTAGATGTATTAATTTTCACATCAAGGAGGGTTTGTTATATCCAAGAATCTCACACATAAATTTCATTCTTCAGAACCCTTTTTTCCCCAATTGGGAAGAACATTGGTTTTGTTTTGGATAGCATCTATTATGTTGTAGTTTGATGAAATGGCTTTTCTGATAGTGCAATTTTTTTTTTTTCTACCTCAAACCAGCTACTTTAAATATCTGATAGTTGTGATTGTTTGATACTGTTGGGTTTCTTAAGTCAAACATATATAGTCACTTAAATTCAACCAAAAAAAAAAAGAAGATGGAACACTCTTGATGCTGAAGTAGAAATGGTAAGATTTTTCTTAAGTGCTGCTAAATCTGGAGGGCACAACATGGCTGGCTGTGAAGTGTTTGTATTCTTATACTGTCTTGAGGCTGCATTTGTGGGTTACAGCCACATGTTGATGAGGCAACTGCATGTAGAGCACCATTTAGTAGCTGTATCTGTGCCAGACAATGTTTTTAATACTTAAATGAGACTAACAAAAAGACAAGTCTCTATGGGTCATATATCTTAAGTACTGGGCTCAGCTAAGGGTCATGAATGTGTTTCTTTACAAGTGGTGATTTGGGTGAGCCGATACTTGCGTATGCTTAGACGAAGAGGTATGGATGGCTGTAAGCTCCAAAGTAGGTATTTTTTTCCATTAGTGCATAGGCTTTTTGTTTGGTTTAGAGGGCTTTGATTGTTTTCTTCTGCTATTTACTTTTCTTGTTACCAGATTAACAGGTTGAAATTTGGCTTAATCTGCAATAATTGATATAATTTGAGAGTCTTATTGTTTCAATTCTTAGCATGGTGTGCAACATCCTTTCCTCATGACCTTCAGGTCTGGGTTGGTAAAGGGCCCTTTACGCTTTGTTACTGTGTTCGATGGAAGAAATGAAAGTGAATTCATCTAAAAAAAAAATTCTCCTGAGGAAACGCATACAGATCAAACTGGCTTTCAGCTACGTGCACATCTTTTAAAATAAGATGCTAGCAAATATCTCTTCTTCCCAAGTAAGGCACTGTCGGGCTTCGCGTTTCCTTTTATAGTCTTTGGCCTTTACAGGTTTTTCTCTTTATCTTCCTAGTGATAAAGCAGATGATATTCTATCCCAAGAAGCAGTGTAGTAAGGATCAGAAAGCAGCAAGTATTCAGACTGCAGACTTCTTCAGCTGTCCCTCAGATCCTTCTGGCAGTTTGGATGGAGTACCAGAAAGTTTGGAACAGCTTCAGTAGCTTCTTTAAAGGCATCTTAATTTGGGCTATACACAAGGACACAGAACTAGTATTATTCTCTTCGTGTTCTCCTCTTGTAAACTGAAGTTCAGTCTACAATAGTCTTCCTACAATAGACAAACGTATTAATCACAGACAATATTGGCAGTCTTTAGAGTTCTTGCTACTTCAAGCTGTCTGAAACACAAACTTTCAGGTTCTTTGAACATCATTACATAATTTCTATTGCTTGAATTGAAATAGTTCAAAAAGTACTGTAAGTCTCGAAAGCCTTTATGTTTAATGTTTTTAGAAAGTAGTTTTGTGGCTACTTGTGTCAAGTCCTTCAAGTGGCATTCATCAACATAGTGCCATGGCTGAAAATAAGAGCAAGGCAGCTAATTCTAAGATGTAGTGCTCTGGCCTTCATATCTCAAAATAGTTACCTAGGTTCTGACTCAGTGATAAGGTTCTGTCCTCCCTTGCTTCAGAACTGTGCTTTGTAAAAGCACTTTCCTGCATAGATTATCAGTAATTTCTTCATTAAGTTTCAATTATCAGTAGCTATTTTTTAGGTCACCATGAGTTCTTACAATGACTTCTCTGATTCCTAAGGCACTTTATAATTACCATGAGCTATGCAGAGAATTTCAAGGAAACATTAATGTAATTTGCATTTTAATAAGTATGGAGCTAGTAAGAGCAATAAATTTATCAAAACATTTTCAGTTTTACCAAGAAAGACCTGCTAATAAGCTATTTATAGCACACTTGTATCTATTTTTGTCAGTAGTCTAAGGACTGACTTAGGACACACGGGTTAAAAAACAGGAAATGTGGTTAAATAAGTGGGTAATCTCTCCAGAGAGTTTCCAGTTTGCCTACACGTTCACATTTTCTTCTGAATATACTCTCAAAACAACACTAAGTACAGTACCTTGAAATCCATCTCTGTTTAAAGGAGGGAATGTTTCCAGCAATAGCAGGAAGTGGCAGAGTCTAAAATTTTACAGTCTTGGTTAGATTCAAATGAGGTTCTAGACCCCTGTCTGTAAGTGCTTTTAATTATCTGCTTTAATAACATTGGAGCAGTTGTATGACATTTCAGTTGGTTCAGGTGTATCGTATGAATCCATAAAAGTCTGTGAATGCTGTAGTTGTATCTTCAATTCAAGACTGCTTTTAAATAATTACTTTCCTCCAACTTTGCCCTTTCTTTTACATGGGGCTGTATTTATTTTTTAATATACTGTGCACATATTTTTAAAAATATATATAATTATGTTTGGAGCAGTAAAAATAGTATTATTAATCAGATTGCATAAATCTTACTGTGAAGTAAGGAATTTACAGCACATGATGATGTCCATTTAATTCTCTACGAGGTAATATGCGGATTTCTTTGGGCAAAGCAGAAGCAATAACTGAGTGAAAGCCATTCTTTGCACTGCTCATTATTTGTTTTATGACTGCTACTAATCACTAGCTTTTTAAAAATCAACTTGAAAATTATTTGTGGGTCAAAATGAGAAGGGAATAAATAAATAAAGCAGCTTATGTGATGGTAAAGGTTATGACCTGCGGGAGTTCTGGTTTAGAGGTACTGCCAGATAGAAGTGTTCTGCTCTTAGCATCCTACAAGCAGTTTTCTAAAAATGTTTTTATTCCAGACAAACAACAAAGTGTGATAGCAAATACATTTTTAGTAATTAGAAAGAAACAAATAGGCTTGTCTAGCTACCTTAATTTAGAAAACAGGCCACTGGTAGTACCGGTATTTGAAGCTCATTTCCTATCAACCGTCTTTGCAGGGAGAAATCTGCATGCTGTTGTAAAGAATAGAGGCGAGCTGCTTTGTTATGTCCATGGGGAAATTCCAACTCACATCTCTACCTTTTTTCTTTTTCTCTTTTTTTTTTTATTTTCTTTTTTTTTTTTTTTACTTTGTATAGTAACATCTGTGGGGTGTCAGGTTAGATGGTATCGCTGTGTGGGTGGGGGCGTTTCAGTAAAGTAGAATGAATGACATACTCATGTGCCATTGCTGTAGTCTTTCATGAAGACTCGTGCTGCAAACATGATCAGTTTCTGCCTATTCCACGGTCAGGAGAATACCTTGAAAGGTCTTGGAAGGAGTCTTGGAAATCAAAACATTACTTTTCTAAATGAAAATGTATTGCATTCACTATGGTAACTGCGAATAGTAGCAAGCTTTTAAAATTATTTTCCAGAAACATTAAATAAATTATTTACCTCATTAAAATTGCCTTACAGTTTATTGTTCTGGAAACATACAAAGTTCTCATTCATAATGGAAATTTAATTATTTCAGTTAATTCCTGCATTTGAATTAAACAGACTTTAGGTCATGTTAAATTTGCCCTGATTATAAATGTTAGATTTCTAAATAATTTGGTGGGACAACACCTTTATTCAAATGCATTTCGTGTAGCCCCAGGCATGTTCTTGGTCCTCATGGGCAGCACATGCCACCCTCTGCTTTCATATCATCCTGGGTGCTTAATTCTAAACCCAAATTGCTTGCATATTTTTTTCAAATCCAAATGCTCCAAAATAGTCAATAATAAGTTTATTCCAAATAGCTTCGTAATACCAACATAGCATAAAAAAATTTTTCTATACATACTTCATAGTTCTGTAGCCTAAGTCTCTGATATATTTTACGTAAGACATGCTGATTTGGAATGCTGCAAACTAAAAATATTTTGGTGTTCATTTTACTTTTCACTTTTGGTTTGTGCTGCCTCTTCATTTCTTGGGTTAAGGTAGTTGATAGAGCTTCTTCATGCTCTGGGAGGTATGAGGCAGTCATCCATAAGTATGGGAAGTATAGAGCTATTCTGTAGGTCTCTTAAATTACAATTTGTGTACCAAGGCGTGTCTGCACAGCTTTTTTTGCACCCCCCCCATTTCTCCTAGCAACTTCTAATTGCAGATAGTGCGACTACTCTGCTGACCTGCTACGACCTCAGACCATGTTTCACTTTTTAGTGCCTCTTCCCCCTCCTAGCCATCCTGTTTTACCTGTTTATATTTTTAGTTTTCAGAAAGATGACTTGATTTTAGTCCGAAGCTATCGATTAGATTGAAAAGTGAAATTCTGTGGTGTGTGCTGGGCAGTTGGGCAGCTTGGCTTGTCAGGAGGCATCCATCTAAACCTTGAAATTCCCGAACAGGCTGTACAGAGCAGGACAGTGCTTGCTTGGTGTATTGTGTAGCATGGTCTTGCAATTCCAGGAGCTGCAGAAATACAAGTAATAGGCTGCCATCCCATAGGGTATCCTGCTAGTCCATAGTATAGCTTTTGTAACATCAGTTTCCTGGAGGGAAAAAATGTCCTGACCACATTGGAGATCATGCTAGAATAATTGTAGTTAATGTTAAATACTGCTATTGCTTCAGCTGCAATGCAGCCAGAACCTAGAGGAAATTCAACAGTTAAAATCAGACTGTGTAAAGAAGTTGCATGGCTTTGTGGATACCATTCATTAGTTTCTTTTTTAATGTGCACTGCACAGCACTGATTAACGACTTATAGTACATGCATGCAGGTTTTTTTTCCAGCAGTTTCATAGAGCAGTTTTAGAGAAGGGCTGCAGGAGCTTAACTGACATACATTACAAAACACTTTGTGTGTCACTTGCAGTAGAGTTTGGTACTATGTATCTGAAGCTTGGAGATTAACATTTCCAATATCTATTTAGTTAAATCTGGCAATAGGGTGTAATGTAACTAGAGGAACATACATCAAATAATATAAAAAGAGGGTGACATAGAGCAGAATTATTTTTTTTTTTCTATTCGCCCTCCTCTAAGTTTACTACCAGCATAGCAAATGAAACATCCAGAAACAGTCGAATATTGGTGCTGTGCAGCTAGGTATGAAAACATGCTAATCTCTTTGGATCAGCAAATTCTTTGTTACCATTTTTTGAGGAAAGTTTTTATTAAAAAGTAATCAGGCAAAAAAGAGTTCTCAGACTGACTGACTTACTGGCATAACTCACCAAACAAAACAATAAATTGTTAAAATATCACATACAACTGGATGTGTTTAAAATTTGAAATTTCAGACTCACAGACATCAGTTTTGCTAGCTCTACCAAGTCATGTTCAAGCCTCAAGGCCAACAAATTTAGTGCTTTCTTTTCAGAGGCGCTAAGAAACATTGCTACCACCAGCAGCAGTTGCTTGCCCGTGCAAGTATTGACCTCCTGCAGAGGCCAGAATGTTCTCTGTCGTTTCCTGAATTGGTGGCTCTGTGCCTACGCTAGACTCATTTCTGTTTCACTCCCTCAGAGCTTAGGATTCTAATAAGCCAGTAAACTCAGTCTTGAATCAGTACTGATAGCTTGGTCAGTGTATAAAGAACTGTTAATTCCTGGAGAATCTTCTCTCTTGTTAGCAAAGAAAGCCAGAATTGAGTGACAGCTGTCAAACTGTAGAACTTCCTGTGGTGACTTTCTAACTCCTCCACAGAAAAGCAGCAGCTTTACTATTGCTGCGTGATTTTTATTGGAAGGTGAACTTGCCTCAGAACTTCATTCTTTTGACCCTTCTTAGCCTCTTATCCTCATGTCTGATGTGGCTTACTGATGATGAGCAGAGGTACCTACTGACACCACATGCTTTTTCTAAACAGTTACATGCTCTTATACTCCTCTCCTTTTTGCACAACAGACAACCTGAAAGGCTTGTTCAGTGAGAGGCAGTGGCAAGCTTGGCTTCCCAGTTGCCCATCTCAAATGAGGTGCCAATCTCTAAGAGTTGAAGTATGTCAAACCTGAGATGCCTGGGTTAAAGTTTCCTGTGTGTTTCATTTGTCCTAACTGAACTTCAGTTCATTCTTTGAATTCTTGAGTCTGCAGAAAACATAAACGTTTGATGCTCGTATCCTCCCTAGCAATTTACTCTAGAAGGACTGGGTACATTTGAAGACCTGTGTTGGCTTCTGGCACAGTTCAGTTTTATCATGTATGCAAGTTTTGCTCTGTTTGTGCATGCAAGTTTTTGTAGCCTCTCTGCATCTTATAATTACACTTATGATATTGCAGTTCCAGCTTTTGTATGCTTATTTAGTCACTTTGGAGGTTTCATAGTAGGTTGCTCTCATCTAAGTACCTGGGGGAAACATAGCTCTGAGAACTACATGTGGGACAACTGGTAGCACTATGCCATCCGAAGATCTCCTGAATGACTCCTCCATTGGCAAACTACAAGTTTGGTTTCTGTTACTCCTCAGAACCACAAATCTTTTTCCCTTCTGCTTTTCCCATAGTTCATACAGTCATCCTTGCTACAGCTTTATAGTATTATGGTATTTATTTGCAGATTAAATTTAATGAATAATCTTGTTAGATGTGTAAGTTAAAAGTAAAGTGAAGGGCCCAAGATTGGAACATGCTATTTTAAAGTTTGTCAGCCATTGTGATAGTTGATGGCTGAAAATGTCCTTCGTTTCTATCATTTTTATGTTGTAAGTCTTCCCATTCATTTTTGTTTAGAGCAGTACTGGGGCTTTGTTAGTGGCAGCTAGAATTCCAGCAAGTCAGAGTCTTTGGTGTTAAGAACAGAGTGGGAGTGGAATGCATTTATGCTGTAACGGAATAATAACATTTTCCTGAGAGAAATTGCAAGGGCTTGTTGAGACTTTCTTTAACACATTTCTGTCAGAAGGTATGGAAAGACATTGTGTTTGTGCTTCAATATGCTAAATAAGAGGTATTTTAAACTTAAGAATGTTATGTTTCACTTGATTAGCCTAATAGTTGCAACCTACAGTTATATGGTGCATTAGCTTTCAGTGCTGTATAATAGGACTGGCAGCATGGTGTCCCAAAAACTGTAATTGTGTGGGCTGCTGAATAGTCATAGGGAAAGCTGCACAAAAATTCTATTCTAGACAGAATTTTTTCATTTTGAAATGAATTTCACAACAAATTCACAGTTGGATGCCACTGCTTGTATTTCCAGTGAATCATACTCCAGAAAAGTAATACTTTGGTTCAACAAAGCCTGCCACAAACAGTGCAGTGATATAAATCAGAAATTGGATATTTTTTAATTGTAATTTTTCAAAATATAGTGCATCTCTTAACGATGCCTGCAGGTCTTGACATTCAGATATGTTTGGCTTTGTCTCCACATGCCAAAACGAAAACCCTTCACAAATAAGACAAAAAGAAGGGCTGGGGGAAAGCAACCATTTTACTTATACTCAATTCATGATAGGAAACTAACTCCCTGGTAGCAATGGTTGTCACAACACCACATGGCGTAATCCAAGCAAACCTGTTACAGGGTTACCTTTAACGTCCAGCCTGAATTTACTGGTGGTCGATCATTTACACCTTTCTTTATTGTGCCAGTATTGTTATTCAGTGTAGTTAGTTCTACCTTCTCTCCCTGTCTGGTTCCACTTGCAGTTTTGGAGTGCAGTTGCATCTTCTTTCCATCTGTGGTTTGTTTAGCTTACCAAGACAAGGTCTTTTACACTATTAGATGCTGCAGTTAAGGCAACTACAGTTTCATATACTCAGATGTCTCTAAACTGCATAGCTTCACACAGTTGGTGATGAATTGTCTGCTCTTAAATTGCAAAACCTGTCTAAGAAACTGAGGAAATACTTCAGCTCCTGCTGATCCCCCTGTTCTTAAAATCATAGCAGGAGTGGATTAGCTGTGGAAGGTCAAGGGCACCTAATTAGTGCTACTGGGATTGCAAAAACTAAACTCCTTTAAGATCTCAATTCACCCATTTGTCTTTGCATATGGTACAAGGATGGAAGATAAAATATATCTACTTATGCCTTTTGATTGCAGTTTAAGTTAACAGTCTTATTGTACAGCAGGGATGGGTTAGCGAAATACCACACAAAGCTACTGTCACTTCATTTTTACCATAGGTTCCATCTCAATTCCATTTAGTCAATTCATTCTGAGTTCTTCAGTTAGAAGACAGAAACTATCATTTTATGTCCTAGCTGTGTACACCAGAAAGTGGTATTTAACACCTCGTGCTGATGTTGCTGACATTAGTATTTCATGCTTGTAGAAATCAATAGTAATGGTTACAGTAACTCAGTGAATGACTCCAAGAAATATGTTATGGAAGGTTTCCACAGACACAGTTGATAGGCAACTGTTGCTAGCACAGCCAGTTGTTTAATTTGGGTGCTTTCTGCAGCAGCAGGCAGAATTAGCAGCTCCTATCCTGAGCCAAGTTGCATGAATGCATGAGAAGAGGCATGCTTAGGTGGGAAATAAGATGAACACCTACGTTTAGGAGCTTAGGTGGGAAGTAAGGATTATTCCTTGGAACCACAGACCCTCTATTCCTTGGAACCACAGACTCTCTTACACAACCCACCAGCTTCAGTCTTCATGCATTCCATCTTTTCACTTGTCTCCTTAATAATGCTTCGTCCCAGCTCAGCCTGCTGGCCTTCTCTCTTCGGCACACACACACCTGCCCTCTCTGCACTTTCATTATAGCTCCCCAGCTGTACCAGGATTTTAGTGAGATGCTTCATTAAAGAACAATCAGTTGGGCCAAAGAAATGCTGCTTAGTTTATGAGTGAAAATTTGATTTATTAATAAACATGCTCTGGCAGTGCTCAAGTATCCATAGATAAGGGAGACCATCAAAGTCTTAATCTTATGTGGCATTTGCGCAAAAGTAAAAACACACAGTTTCCACATGAAAGATCCTACTGTCACAAGATGAGGCTGGTAGGTGCTAAAAGCTGGATACCACATAGGTTTGTAGACCAAAATCAACACTTTGCACCCTGAGGTTAACTGCAAACCAGCTCTCAAGTTCACCCTGTACTACTTAATGTGATTTGTATACCACTCTTCAGTGCCTGGTTGTGTTTAATTGCTTCTGGGATGTGATACAAATTTTGTCCTCTGTGATAGGAAGACTGCTGAGGATTTAAACAGGGACAGAGTGAAACAGAAGGAGGAAAACACTAGAGGAAAAAGGAATTTTCACAGGTGTTGCATTTCTACACACACCTGTGACCTTTTGGTGTGGTTCATGTATTGGTGTGTAGCATTCTGTGTTTTGCAGGGTACAGGAGAGGAAAAAAAAAAGTCACTTTGATAAAATTTCTGGTATTGCTCTATTTCCCCTTCCCTCCCTTGCTTGTTGCAAAAAAACACTAAGATAACAAGAACTTAAAAGCTTGCAGCCTGGTGTACTATGCTGTTTGGCTTGTTGCTGGTTTGATT
>NW_009941505.1:4037-20091 GCF_000696875.1 Nestor notabilis | reverse complement strand
AGATTTTTCAAGGAAGATAATAAAGAGTGAGAAAAGGCGTTAGAGATGTTTTGGAATGTGTGGGGAAAGGCTTGTATTTTTCTTTACCTTTTTCAGTTACTTGCATCTCTTCCAGGGTGAAAATAGAACATTCCTCCTAAAAAGGTCTTAGTTCTTTTGTATGTTTAGAAACCAAACTGCTTTTAGTGAGAGCAGTAACTTCATGTTCACCTCTTCACTATGAACTTTTAAAACAGAGGCTGTCTTGATACAGAAGCCTGGGTGCAAAAGAGATCAGCTACAGCCTGACTGCATGTTGGAACAAGACTCACTGTTCAACATCTCTCCTTTCACTTTCCACCAAGCACCCCTGCTTCCAGGTGGAATACAGGAGACCCATAATGCCCTCCAGGAAGCACCCTCTGATCTAAGCTCCAGGCTGTATCACACAGAACAGTGTAGACACAGGTGATGAAAGTGCTCAGCCTCGTGCAAAGGGGGCCTGTCATCCTTTTGTCCTACTCTTTTTATGAAATGTTTGTCCATTATTGCGTAAGTAAGAAAGAATGAGTGTTTCCTTTTAGATCTTGAGGTGAGTTGTGGGACCAGTGATTAAAAAAAAATTAGTACAACTGAAATGGCAGTTATGACACACTATTCTCCCATAGAATAACTCATTTTGATGTTCTGTTGTTCACAGCAGAATTAAGTTGCTGCATTGGTGTTATCTGAGCAAAGGTGGAGCAAGTAAGATGAACTGAAGGTCCACTTTGTAATTTTTATAACAGCAACCTTAATTACACTGTGATCTCTGAGCTGTGTGGTCTCATCAGTATTCACCTACAATTCCAGAGACTTTTTAGCAGGGCCATTGTGATAGGATGAGGGGTAACGTTTTAAACTAAAAGAGGGGATTTGAGCTGGTTGAGACAAAGCAATTTTTTTAAATGAGGCTGATAAGATACTGGCACAGGTTGCCCACAGAGATGGTAGATGCACCATCCTTGGAGACATTCAAGGCCAGGCTGGATGTAGTTCTGGGCAACCTGATCTAGTTGAAGGTGTCCCTGCTCTTTGCAGGGGGATTGGACTAGGTGACCTGTGAACGTCCCTTCCAACCTAAACTATTCTATGATTGTGTGAATTGTGATCTTTTACTGTCAATTAGATATACCAAAGGGAGTGATGGGGTCATTGCGCTTTCTCTGGTTCCTGCTAGAGTAATTGGAATCAGAAGCTGAGGTCATGTGGATCCATAACACTCTCTCGTTATGCTGTGTTGAACTTCCAACACTTATGCGTGCTCTAGTGTGTTAAATGATTTCTAATTTACCTTCGCTTACAAAGTGAAGTGCCCAGTAAAGCAAATGGAGCAATTTTAGATTTTTGCCGGTTTTAAATCTTACACAACTGGAGTCCAGATCTGCAAAGTTATTCCAGAATTACAGGAGCATAGCAGATTAAGAGGCAGTCCTCACTAAAGCATACCCTGCTGTATGTGCTTCTGTTTAGAATTTCCTTTTTAGTACAAATTGACAAGCATTTCATATGCTTGGTAAATAAAATGCTTATTTGACTTCTCCATCCTCCCCAAGAGGAAATATCTACAAAAGGCATGACATCTTCTATAAACTGCCATGAGTAATATCTTCTGAACCAATTTCAGAGAAACATGTCCTTGCTATTTCTATTATAGTAGCTAACAGTCAGAGAAGCTGATAAAACACTGAGATCTCTTGAAAATTGTTTTACAAACAAAACGCCTTGTCTTTGTCTTCTCTGTTTCTTTAGAACTTACTGAGCTGTAGCACGTCTTGTGCAATGGTATGTGTATTCTAGCAAGACATCCAGAATGTATTTTTAATAATTCCAGGGTTTTGTGAAATTGCGAAGTTGGTGAAAATAGGTTTTAAGAGAAGAATACTGAAACGGGAACCTACTGGCTTTTTTTAACCTTTTGTTGTAAGGAAATGTGCCTTTCTCCATTTGATTTGAAAAAGGAAATAGACTGGTGGTGTGGCTATGGAACTTTCTCTTTCTGTCTCTGATTGCAATAGTGCTAGTAAAAGAATGAGAAGAAAAAGTACAGTATTGAACTGTAGAATATTATGGCTTAGAGACAACAGAATGAAAGTAATTATCTTCTTTGCTTTGTTTCAGGTGTCAGAAACTATTTGAAAGAAGCATTAGTGAATATCATTGCTGTGCATGCAGAGGTGAGAAAAACTTCACATTATTTCATGCTTACCTTTATACGTGTAATTTCAGTGCACTTTGTATGGTAAATATGGCTTTCATCACCCCCGGAAATTGTACCTCTGTTTCAGTGTCTTCATTATAGATAAAAGGGCTTTTGGGTCAAGTTTAGCCAACCAAGTATGCCAGTGCTATTTTTAAGTGCAGAAGGAGATGAACAGTTCCTGTTTATCCTCAGTAACAGTCCATTACACTTTTTTGTTTCCACCATCTGATGAAGAGGAAAGCCAAACTATAAAGCTCAATTCTTCCCTTTTCATGCAGATAAATTATAGAGAGAAAGATATATAGATAGTAATGATGCTCACTTTCTCTGAATAACTTTATTTTCCATAACGTAGGAAAGTGAGCTTGTGCTTTGCTTTGGAAGAAATGTTCAACGTATGCCACTCAGAGTGAAAAGGCAGTATGTTGTTCTTGTGCATAGAATAAAAAGTGAAAACCTAAAACCAGAAAGTCTTATAGTCTCTGTACAGCACAAATGCTCTTTGAAATGCTTAGGTAGGTAATGGCTTATGATAGGGAGTGAATAATCAAATTAGAATATTATTATTGAAATAATATGCTAGCAGAGCTGAAGTTATTTGGCCTTTTGTGATAATATGCAGGAATTTTCTATAGTCTTTTAAAATACAGCATCTGTTCTACATACTCTTTCGTTCAAATCATCAAGAGTGTTACCAGATTACTATTGCTCCTGGTATAAGCATCGGTAGTGATAACACTCTCACCTTTCAAAATACCACAAGAATAGCTGCTCTCCTTTTTCCGTCTAATTAAAATCTGATGAGATTCACATGAGGTTTTAGTTTATTTTTTTTCCTCATTAAACTATAAGGATTCATATAAACTAAAATATTTTCAGGAAAATTAAATATTGTTTGCAATTTTTTTTATTCAGTTTCAATATTTACTTACAGCAGTTTTCATAGAAGCACTACTGATTTTATGAAATACTTCCAAATGAGGGCATAAGCAAAACCAAAAATATATACCAACATGACATTTGTTTTTAATGTTGGTTTTCAGTGTAGTGAAAATTGATAAAAATGAAAACGAGATGGTTTTTCTTTAAAAAAATTGGAAGACGTTTGTGACTTACTGAGCTGATGCTGTAAACATGCATACTTGTTAAAATACTGCAGCAGAAAGGTGCACTGTCTCAATGACTTCACTGAGACTGAGACTGATTTTGGCCCAAATAGCATTGCCTCAAATTTCTAGATTTGAAATATTGCAAAAATATGAAAACGTGTGTCAAGATGAAACTCCCATTTCCACTGTTTTCTGGTGAAATTCTGTAAGCTGGGTCAGATTTAAATTTAGTTAGCAAGACTGCAAGTTTCTGTAGTTTGAAACAGCAAAAATTAACCATCAGCTGAACAACAAGCATGGACTGTAATGGAAAGAAAATTGTTTCTGTACCTTTGAATTCAAATTTAACTGAACTCAAAATAAGGGCTTCTTATTGCAAAGTTGTGATGATTCATCGTTGTTGAGAATTTTTTTTCCTGGATTCTGTATAGTAACTTCAAGAGTGCTTGTTGTGGGCACCAATATTCTCAGTAGAACATTTTTGGGTGTGTTCCTGGTATGTTTGTGTTGAATTGCTCAGCAACGTTTGCTGCTGAATAAGGTGACCCCTTCCCAAATTGTTTCTGGTTGATTTTTTTTTTTTTTTTTTCTTACCATGCAGCTAAGTATGTCACTTACTTAGCTTTTGTGAGTCAAAACAGTTAAAACAGGCTGCATGTTTGAATTAGCGATGCTAACAGCTCATAACTCACATGTATACGGTCGCTGTGTTTATCCTATGGTGCAGACCTGCCTTTTAGAACGGACAGCTTTATGGGATCCCTTGATACATAATTCATTACTTAAATCACTGAAAGCTGTGTAGGAATCTTGGGGTTTTTAATTTTTTTCCCCACAGTTTACTTTTACACACATGTATTAATACATCTTCTGTCAATTACTGTATTTCCTTGTCACACATGAGCTCAGAACTTCATGAAAAACAAAGGCATTCTAGCAAAGAAACATTCCACTATTTCATTTTTAAAATAATGTTAAAGCAGAAATGGGGGGTGGAGTGTGTTAGAAATTCTATGTGGTTCATTTGCCTTCTTCCACCACTCCAGTCACATCATCTTCAGTTCCTTGTGTCATCATCTCCCACAGCCCTGTGCAGCTTTATTGTCACCTTTAAGTCTTGACACAAGTTCGGTCTGTCTAACCTATAATCTCACTTCCTCCTATATTCCAACCTCTCGGCCTGCATTTTCCCCAATTCTGTGTAGAAAAATCATACCTTTTTTTTTTTTTTTTTTTTTTTAAGTTCACCAACAATTTTTCGGTTCCTTAAGGCTCCCTTTAGGGAAGATCAGGTTTTTCATGCTTTGCGTCAGGTAGAGATCTAATGCTTAATTTTGTGTTGCTGTTGTGTTGTAGTTGATATTCTGAACCTCAGATGGAGGCTCCAAGTATCACTTTAAAGAGGTATACAAATACGCAGTTAAAAATATAGTCTTGATGCATGGGGAAAAAAAAGAGAGATTTAATGTAATTTTTGCCAGGGAAATAATAAATGGCATCAATGGAAGAATCCATTACAGCTCTGTAGTCTCAAGCCCTTTCAAAGGTTTATCTCTGCCACAGAACAAACAGTCACTGGTTATTTGACAGTGGTCAAATATAAAGGATTCCAGAAGAAATATCAAAATATGTGGGGAAAATGTGGCTGTATGTGTAATTTGGTCAGTCACACAACCCTGAATTAAAGATGCTATCTACGAAACAGCAGTCTATATACAGCTACATGACTACCTGCATCCACCAGACAATCACATATTTTAAGGTTTAGCTGCTTTTAGACATTATAAGAAAGTTGTCATTATCACATATCATATAGCTATTGACAGAGGTGAATTGTCAAAGTGCAGGCAAGTATCAAAAGAAATCCTTCGTGTTCCAGTTGCTTTTGAAATTTTTTTGTCCCTTTATAAAAATGAAGTGGTCCTATCAATCAAAGTGTCTAGTGCTTTTTACTGAAATGTTACCATAGAAAATATTTCTGTTAATATAGCTATTGTGCTCATGATTCTTCTTTTATAAAAATCAGGTGTTTAAGATTTCCAAAGACTTAGTTCCTCGGGTAATGTCAAGGGTTGTAGAAGCAGTCTCTGAAGAACTGAGTCGACTGATGCAGTGTGTTTCGTCCTTCAGCAAAAATGGAGCTTTACAGGTACCTGAATACTTTGTACTGCAAACATCTGAATCTATGAAACAGAATAACAGAGAGAGATACAATCTGTGTATTTGTTAAATTTACTGCAGCAGTGAAAGCAAGGAGATAAAAAGGATTAGTATACAACCTATTACATTTATGGATAAATATCCATTCAGATAATAATGGTTCTTGGGTTTGACTATGTTTTAGAGTTGATTTTGTGTCTGAATGCATAAAAGTTTACCTATATCCTATGAGATAAAAAGCATCATAATGATATCTGTTTGAAACGTCATTAAATACTGTCATCCAAATATTACTCTAAAGAAAAAAATTATTTTGTGATATTTTGAGACTTTAAAATCTTGAAAATATGATGCAGTAGGATCTCACAAGTCATTGCAAAACTAGTAACTTGTGTGTTCTACTGTTTCTACATTAGCACTTAGTTGCCACATGGGTAGAACAGATACTTTCACACAGCGTTCTTAATTTACAGTTAGATTGGTACCTGTAAGTGCTATTGGATAAGTTTAAAAGGACTCCAAGAAAAAAAAATCTTTTTAAAAGACATTCCTTTGAGTTAGTGATTGCAATGGCTGTAACAGGCAAAAAGAGCAAACTCCCAATTTTCATTGTACATGACAGCATTCTTGCATTATGATGGGAAAATAATTTCCCAATTGCAAGCCTTATTTTCTAGTTTCTGGTAATAATTGTGTTGGACAGAATTAATGTAAGATCACAGCCAAACAAGATTGATTTGGTTTTAAATAGACAGTCAATGAATAGCAACAAAGCCACCCACAGCCTGTTGTACGAACTTGCTGCCTGAACCCATCGCTGAAAGAATTTTCTCTCCCTACTGTAAATTATTCACTCATGGTCATTTTCTATTCCTCTGAACATATAAAATCCAGGCAGAAGCAGCAATGGTCCAAGCCTGGTCAGGCTGATCAAAAAAAACCCATTCCCAAAAGAGCGTGAATCTGTATTCCCACATCCCGTGACCCACAGTTTTTGAGGCTTTGCCCTGCCACCATGTTTATTTAGGCTGTGGTACTTGAGAAAGTGACACTTCCCCATAGTACTGCTACGTCCTAAAATGTAGGAAGACTCCAGAATCTTACGTGTAGGACTTCGAAAAGTCCAAGGCTGTTCAATTTGGAGCACCATACAAAAAGAGATGAAACATCCTGTGGTGGGAAAAGCATTGCTTATAAGTATAAAATTGGTGGGTGGCATTTTGTGCCAGAAAGTTCTGGCACTAAAAAAGCATAAATCTCAGCTGGTTTCCTGCCTAGAGGAGAGATGAGGGAAAGACCTAAAATGAAAAGCCTTTCATTAGAACTGGAATTAGGTGTGTGTTGCATTATAAAATGTTTTATTTTGGAAGCTTAATGTCATATTAGTTGTGTCTAAATGTTTCTGTAATAGCTAACTGAACTATAGTTTATCTATATGATGAACAAGAACAGAATATGAACTTGGATGAAGTTCACTGTATTTTTAAATAAAATTTCTGAAAGTGTTGATCAGATGCAGAATGTTTTTATCTCATATAAAATCTGTGTTGATTGCTTTTTAAAGACTAAAGGACAATTTATGAAATTTGTTTAATCTTTTAGTTCCTTCTCCACCATAGTTTACCTAGGTGAAAATTAATACCTAGGCACGCAGTACAGTGCGGGACTAAAATCCTCAAGCGTGTGTGCCTACAAGGTGACAGACAAGAAGCAAAGCAAAGCCATTCTACTTCCTCATCTGATGGGGAAAAAACATAAATAAATTCAACAGGAAAACCAAGAATAAAATATGTATTGACAGATTTTTGTACTCTTGTGTTTCCTTCCTCCCCAGCCAAGCTGTGCTGTGAGAAGTTAAGCTCACTGTTTCAATGTTAAAAAAAAAAAAAAAACGACCAAAAAAACCAGCCAAAAACCACCAGGCAGACAAATTATGGTTGCCTCCTTCTATCTCTTTATCCAGAACAGAAAAGATGGAACAGAACTGAAGATTTATTACTGTTACCGACAGACAAACCAATGTTTATAGACTACTATGTAGTGACCATACAAACAGTTTGACTTGAATCAAAAGTATGAAATAGTGCCTTTTAGCAGTCTCCTGGCACAGCAGCATAGCAAAGAAGAATACAGGAGACAAAACTGTTAAAAGCCAAGGCTGCTTACAACTGCAGCATGCAATAATATTTGCCTCTAAAAATGATGATGCTTTGGGATACTGGTGTTCACTTGATGAAAGGACATTGTGTCATTGTTTCAATATTTGTATTTCTGTCTTTAGGCAAGACTTGAAATCTGTGCATTGAGAGATACCGTGGCCATATACCTAACGCCTGAAAGCAAGTAAGATGTACTGTAATGCCTGTTTTAAAATGTAATGGAATTCTTCATAAACATGGAAAAGCACATAATGTAAATTAAAGGTTAAGAAATTTGCTTCAAATAGAATATGTAATATACTAGGAAAATATATGAAAACCAGATAACTAGCAAGGATTATCAGTTGAAAGAAAATTACTGTTTGTTTGTTTTTTACTTGAATTTTTAGACACAAGCTAGAATTTGCCACTCAGAAAAGTAAAACTTCATAACAGCAGTACAGCTGCTGAGGAAAATTATGCTAAAACAAGACAAAAGCAGATGTTGCTGAGTTTTATCCAGTTTTTCACAGCAATCTCATAAAGTTCACAGCAAAGAAGATGCCAGATACTGGCAGGAGAACTAGGAGAACTATGGAGAACTAGGGCGAGCATTAGCAGAATCAGTCGTTGATGCAGTCAAGGCATGTGAAAGCAGACTGTGGTAACTGTCAGCAGTTTTGAGTAAAGTTGATTGATTGAAATTTTTGTATGATTATGTTATGAATTGTATGTGCAGGTTCATTAGCTATTTGAATTACCTACACATCTGTTAGGATTGGCATTAAATGTTGCTACAGATGGCAATTTGGTCATCTTACCTAATAAATATTTTGTAGGAGACATTGCAGGGCTTGAAGGCCTGTTCTGTTTTCAGTGTTTCCAGTAGTGTCCTGTGGTGCCACTGCATTACATTTCAAAAGACTTGCTTCCCTATTCTGAGTGTCTTGAAAGTAATGAAGACCTCTAAATGATAACTTCTTGGCACTGGCTCAAATTGGATAAAATGGAAGTGATATTGTCTCTAATCAGCATGGCATAAAGCACAGTGAACCCTGGAAGCTGGAACTTCATAGATGCCTTTTTATCCCTGGCTTTTCACTAGTAGTAGTTGTCATAAATGACCGTATTAATCTTTTGCTGGCAAGATTGTACCTGTCTATGGAGGTCCTGCGTTGTTACCTGCACTTCTGTTCCACATCTGTTGTCCAGGGAGGGATGGAAACCCGATCTTTGGAGTTACTCAAAACTTAACTGGATAATGCCCCAAGAAACCTCCTCTAACCTCGAAGTTAGACCTACTTTGTATCTGTAATTCTTGAAGAGTACATGACGTCAAGCACAGTTTCAAATCAGATGCTGATTTAACATTTCCTGTTGGTGTATGCTGTACATCACATCAGGAGTGCCAAGAGACCTGCTTAAACCCATGACCACTTTATGTTCAATTTGCACATTAGTATCAGGTCTCAAGATAATATTTTGTTAATTAATTGAAATAAGAATTGATAAAATATAGCATATCTCCACAAATTTATAGAGAGAAATTGTTAATGCTGAGACTTGTACCAGTGGCATATGAGTATTTTTGTTCTCCTTGCAGCTCGAGCTTTAAGCAAGCTTTAGAAGCCTTGCCTCAGCTCTCAAGTGGAACTGACAAAAAGTGAGTATAATATATTTTCTTGCCTTCTTTCTGGTCTCTGGAGATACTGCTTTTTAGTCTCGTATCAGAACTTTGTTATAAGAGGGTTAACATTCACTGTATTTGAACCTTCTGAATTACAGAGCAGAAGCCTCTTTGGACAGAGTTAAGAATAAGCTAAGTCCTTATTCATCATGGCCAGTTAAATTACATGGAGGAGCCAATGGCTTTGTGGGTTACCCCCCTTGCCCATCCTAGTCTTATCAGTTCGGTGTAGCTTTGTACTTATTTTGTAATTTCCATCTATTTTAGCCCTCCTTGTTAATCTTAAAGTTTCTGTGAGGTCCATTGTCTCATCTTACTGAATTTCAGAAGCAATAAAAAAAATGACCAGGAAAGAAAGTCCAAGCTTTTGCCAGCTGATATACGGGGAACTCTCAAAACTGGCCTGTTTCATTTTAAAAACAAATAAGAAGGGTCTGTGGTTTTTTAACATCAGGAGGAGGAGTTTTGGGTTCTTCCTTCCCCACTGTAGCAAACTTTGACAACCAAGCTGCTTTGCTGCATCCAACCTGGTATTTGGTAGTCTGTTTTACAAGCATAGCTTAATAAAGAGTAGTATTGTAAAAGTAGGATGGATTTTAATGAGTATATTAGTGTAGTTTTTTTGAACTTGAGATTGGTATTATGGTACTTTCAGGAACTCAACTGCATCAATTTGTACTTAACAGTCAGAATTTGTTCTGTAGACACATGAAGAGACTACTTGTGCAGCTTGTGGTCTGTGCCTTCTTCCAGATGTTCCTTGTCTATTAATTCAAACCTACTCCTCACTAGCCACAGCAAGTCTCAAGATAACTTCTTGCCTTACATGGCTCTTACACTTTTTTTAAGATAGGAATCAGTTTTGAGAAAGGAGAGTTCTTTAAACTCAGACTTCCCACAACACCTGTAGAATTTTTTGTTTGTTTGTTTTTTCACTTAGTCACAAGTATTTGTGCTTTATGGGACAGATGAGAATCAAGAACTGCATCATTTTTACACCTGCCTTGGAGTTCTGAGCCCTAGAACGTGTAAAACATGTTCTGTTTCCCAGGTTGTTACACCACAGTTGTCACTGTTCCAGGCAGCTCATTGTAATCTACAAGTATTTGTGTAAAATAACACAGATTTGTGCCCTGATTTAGCGCAGTTCATTTACAATCATTACTACAACACTAAGTGATGAATGTGGCCATAGTCATCTTCCAGAGGACCTACTGAGGAAGCAGATACTGATTTTGTGGTTCAAGCTGTTGTTCTTGGGTTTGGTGGGAAGCTTTTTCGTTTCATTGGGTTTTGGGTTTGGTTTTTGGGTTTTTTTTAACGTACAGTAGAATTTAGTCTGCTACTGGCTGTTCAATAATCACAGCTTGCCAGAAAGTTCAGGTGATACAGGTCTGCCCTATCTAGATTGGTTTTGAAACAGCAAAAAGTTCAGAGAACTCATTCTTCCCTGGAATATGGGGAATATAAAGCACACAGGCAAGACTGTAAAACTTCATAATGCATCTCCACTGTTAAAATACAGCACAAGAAAGCCAGCAACATCCTTAGTCCTACACATCTAGTTTATGGATATATAGATTTTATCCACTGCACCAAGTACCTTCTTGACACCTATATAGATGTAAACAAGCCATTGTTATGATCCAGAAAGAATCATACATAGTCTGTAATCTATAAAGAAAAAAAGCACAGTTGCCAGTGAATTAATGCTTCTCCTAGAATAGACATACTGTTTCTAATCTTTCAGCCATGATACTGAAAGAGAAATTTGCAAAATACTTTCCAAAGACAAGTTTGAGGACTGAAATTTGCAGTTCAGCTACACACGAAGAGCCACAACCTTGATAAGGGGTACTTGGTTTTGTGGTATATAGAATCATAGAATAGTTTGGGTTGGAAGGGAGCTTCAAAGGTCATCTAGTCCAACCCCCAAATCTGACAGTTTCTGTATTTTCCTTACAGAATTATCTTAGACACTCTCTACCAGTCCTTTTGCCACTATGTTTTGTAGGTATGTTTCTCTCAAGAAAGCAATCTTTATCTGGAAGGAAAGCCATATAAAGGGCTATTTGATGGCCTTGATAATATTGCTGTGGCTAAGTCCCTTGTGACCACAGATCATCCTGACACACTTGGCGTACTTCTACATGTCTATGATATTCAGAGATTTGAATAGACTAAACATTCAGCCCTTTATTTAAGCAGACGGTGTACTTGAAGTCACAGATGGAATAGCCAGAATTTGGGGTAATTGTTTTCAGAATCTGCCGAAGTTGTAACTATTTTCCTTTTACAGGTTACTAGAAGAGTTGCTAAACAAATTTAAAAGCAGCATGCACTTGCAGCTGACCTGTTTTCAAGCTACTTCGTCAGCAATGATCAAAACATAGACAACAATGCAGGCAACTCAGAAGGTGAATATGTTTAAATGTCACCCATTTTTATTGTGCTTCTTCAATCCCTTCAAAGACTCTGAAGAAAACAAAAGGAATTTCACTGGAAAACAAATTACAAGGCACAACCCCAAGTAATGGTAATGGTATGGGGTATCCTCCTCAGTGAGACTTCCAGTCATGAATACCTTGATAAAACGGTTTTCTGGCTACTAAATTTCATTCTGGGGAAGGGATTAAGCCGATTTCGTTTACATGCACTCTTCTTAGCTGTATGTTCATGAAGAAATGTTCATTGGTGTGCTGCAATCTCAGTTTCGGTTGTTAAAAATACATTGAAATGTACTTAAATGTCACTTTAAATTTTAGTCTTACTCATGTTGTTCAGTGTATCAATCTGTTACTTCCTAGATGTAGAGTGATACTGATGTGACTGGAAGACTCAACCTTTATATGCTGTTGAGAAGTATGTTATAGAAATTACTACATACAGCTGACTAGTAAGTGTTCTGATACAATATGGAGAAGGGCACTGCTTCTTTTGCATTTAAAAATTACCAGTTTTTTCTGTTACCATCTACAGTTTTAGTGGCCATAAGTCTGATTTCTTGGGAGGCTTTTATTTTCTTACTTCTTTTTAAAATAAACATATTCCTGCCTGCTCTGTTTCTTCCTTCTATTGGAATATTGATGATAACCTTCGCATTTGAAATAAGCTGTCCTTTCATTGGCAATTAACAGAAATGTGCTGCAAGTTCGTAAGATACTAAGAGAAAATACATTCTTTGGTGTTAAGGAGTAGAATAGTTAATAACCTCTCACATAGTCAGAAGCAAGGAGGAGCACGATGTTTCATTGGTTTTGCTGCTTCCTTCTTGCTCTTCTTGTCTTTTCTTGTTCTTACAGGCTTACTTCCACTGTCTTCCACTTCCCTTTTGCTAGTCCCCTTTTTACCACCAGTTATTGAATTTGTGTGGAGAGGAACAGGGCTTCAGGAGGAAAGAACAATTTTGTTGCCATTAAAATATACTTACACAAAGATCTAGAACTGTCTTCCCTACAGGGAGGATTTGACACTGGCTTTCATTTTGGGACTTAATAATAAGAGGCAGGAAGTTATAATAAGACAGCAACTAATACAAAGTGGTCTTGTTTTTTGGGTGAGGACTGGGTTTAATTTTATAACTGAAATGATGACTTGCAAGTGGATCATGAAGTAAGAACGTATTCTGTCTGTATTTATAGCCATTTTCAGTGTGACTTTTCAGAAACAGTGCAGCGTTTTCAAACATTTTAGTGTCAGCTGTTATCTTTTGCCAGTTCAGTTACGTGCTTTAAAAATACAACATATAGTTCCTGTATGATGAAATACTGAAGAAACAGTTTGATGCCCATGTATTTACTCCTATAAATAAATAAATAAATGTTAGTAGTAGTAATAGCATGTTGAATGGAAGTTTGTAACTTCAAATATATGTCATTATTGGCTTTCAGGAAGAACTGTTAAACACCTGGAGCAATGTTGTTTTGTTGTATGTTGTCCATTCTAAGCTGGTTATAGTCTCAATTGCTGGTATTAACTGAAATAGTCATCCAATTAGCTCAATCTGTACAGTATTTCACTTCAGAATAATAAAATATTAAGAAATATTGTCATAACCCTTTCTTGAATTCCTCACTTTCCTAGAAATGTGATTTCTTCATGAATTTTGCCAGTCTACATTTTCTACCCTTGCATCAGACACCTTCCTAAATATTGAAAGCATATTTTATCATCTGTGCTGAATATATTCAGGCGTCTTTCTATTGTAACATCAATCTCTTACTCATCTTCTGTTACAACAGCTTGTTGCTTGTCTTTAAAACCTGAAGTCAGATGTTTGTGTTTAGTTGCCTTTATGAAGTAACACTACAGATTGTGTCATTAACAGCAAATAAGACAATAATGTCTATGGGATCAAAATATTACTTTATTTCAACCTGATATGAAATAACTGCTCACAGTCAAGTCAGAGCACTGTATTTCAATAAATCGACTTGGTGGAATTAAGGAAGTCAGGGAGCATCATGTTGCAAGAGTATATATTGGAATCCTTTGTGTGGAAGGTGAGTTGGGACTGCCGATACTTCATAGTCAATGTACAGTGGGCTCCAGTTCCTCTGAGAAGAAGATTACAAAAAACAAGAAGTGGTCAATGTGGCTTTTGAAAAGAAAAAAAAACAAAACCCTAAACAAAGAAAACATATTCAAAGATACGACGAGGTTTAAAAAATATTATTGGAAGTGGAAAAAAATGGGGAGACCACACCAAAATATACCATCAGTTAGGGCTTGCAGAGAAAAGAGAGGCAGCAGGGAAATCAAAGTAACAGAAGTGAAAGGCTCTGACATTTAAATCAAAGGTAAATGCTGAAAACAGCACAAGATAAAGTGAATTATGACTTGAACTTTCAACGTCTGGAAACATCTAAAATCAATACAGTCTGGAAAAAGAAATTACACTGAATGAAAAGAAAAAAAAAATAACAAAACCCTAGAGAGCTTTATTTCTCATTTAAGAGAAAAATTTAGGAAGTAATAAGGCTGTAAAATATATCTTCCTAAAAGTAAGTACAGACTTGTAGGAAAATGAAGTTGTAATATGCTGTGGTAAGTTATTCAGCCTCTAGAGATGTTGAGGCATTCTCCTATGACTATTCAAGGTAAATGTTCAAAATACAGTAATGAGTAGTTCAGGAGGTAGGCAAAGTTGTAGTAAAAAGCAAATGCTGTATCAGTGTAATGTGGGGAGACATGGAAAAAATACTTAAATCCCCCAATAAAATTATAGGAAAAAAAGTAAGGAAAAATTCATTACATGCCTGGGTGTTAACTTAATGAAATAGATCAAATAATAAGTAGCATGGAACAACGAAGAAATCCTAGCCCTTCTTGCCCACAAAATACTTCTTTTTAGATCAATACTCTAGAAAACATGTTTATGAAATGTGCTCATAGTACATTATTGTGGAAGTTCAACACCTTCCTATAGCTTTTTAAAAGCCACATAGTTTAAAAATACCAAAAGAACCGTAGTCTTTCAAAGTTTCATGCATGTGCTGAATTTCAAGTGTACGACTAGATGTAAGGCTACTTGCTCAGAAGATCTTCAAATGTTACGCTCATGTGCCTGTGTTGTAGTCTGTGAGCTAAACCCCTTGCATCTTCCTCTAGTTGTATAAAAAGGCACGGGACTCCAACCAGTTGAATTCCTCTGTATGGCAACAGAGAAGGAAATGAGAAATGTGTGCTGAGTGCTGCAGAGTTGAGCTTTGCAGGGATCCTTTTGGCTGCAGTGATAACATGTGACTGTTGGCTTGTAGAAGTAAGTCCAGTCTCCCAACTTTTCCCAAAGTTATTGCAGGTCCCTTGAGGAGAGAGTACTTTATGTTGAAGGTGAGACTGTTTTTGCTTTCTACCTGGGCTGCCTTTTGCCATCCAAAACTAAGGAAGCATTTCTGAATTAATACAATGTGTTTGTGGCTGTATTGGTTTAGTAGAGAGAAGCAGATAGGATAAAGCCATAAAAATCAGCATAACAGTGAACAGAGTATGGAGCTGAGAAAAAGATAAACTTTGTTATTGCTTATTCTGATACTGCTTTAGTTAAAAATATTCTTATGTATGTTCAGAAAAAAAATAAGAAGAATTGCTGATATAAAGGAAGGTGTAATGGTGATTAAGATTTTTAAAAAAAAAATATGATGGGAGAATTTCATGGAGCTGAGCCCACTAAGTGATGTGCAGAAAGTCCCTCATCTGCAAATGTCTAACACTGGGCTAAGCAAAGCCCTCGGAAATAAAAATATTCACAAATTTAACTCCTTTTTAACTTCAAATGTACTGGTAGTCATTTTCTGTTTCTGTCCAAGAGAAGGTAGAAAACTGCAATTTACTAGGTACACTTTTGGCTTTGTGAAGAAGGAAACATCAAGAATCTTTTGCCATGGTTACACACAGTCATCAGAGACAACACTACACAGGGGATTTATACTTCCAAACTTGCCACCAGAACATATTTAAGTCAACTCCAGCCTACTTCTTTGGACCTGTCCTTCTAAAATACTCTTGAAGTGCTACAGTTTTCCTAAGAATATTAATCGATACTTAGTGATTACACCAGCAGATGCAAATACTGATCTTTGTGCCCAAGTGGGATGTCTGGACTCACTAATAGGGGGTTTACATGTCTTACACCTTATAAACATACTGCTATTTTGCTCTTCTCAGTCTACAGTATCTCTAAAAATTAGAACGAAAAGATCCTTAACCTCATCAGAATACATTAAAACTGAAAAACTAA